>NW_021620984.1:276731-342688 GCF_004785775.1 Grammomys surdaster
TTTTGTTGCTCCTTCTAAGAAGGACCGAATCACCCTCACTTGGTCTTAAGCAAAAGATATGTGGTAAATTTTTGACAGAAAGTAATGAAGCCAATTTCTCATCAAGCATTTTACTAAGGAAGAAATGAAATTCAGTGCTAGAATAATAGTACTATAACATCAAAGGATGTGAAATTGTGTTAAAGGGTGAGACAGGAGGAGGGGTGAGGGCAGAAGTGATGTAGATGTAGTGTTAATGTACGACATTCACAAAAACCTGCAAAATAAGATGCATGCAAACAATTGTAACCTAACATCTATTTGTTGATTTTCTTATGTTACATAATAACTGTTCACTTACAAAATGATAATGAAATGAATAGGAATGCCTACATTTTTATGGTTTCTTTGACTATATCTGTACTCCCAGTTTTTATAGGACAGAAGCAATGATGCCAGGTCTGATTGTTCCTCATCCAGCATCTCACTGAATGACACTGGAAGAGTCTCTTGACTCTAGTAAGAGTTTAAATCCCATAAACAAACCTGAGTGTGCTAAGTGATGTGCAAGATGTTTTAAAAACCAAAAAGAGGCATCCATATTCTGGGGAAATCAGTTTTAGTGCTTAAATAATGATTTCTGCTTCAAATGCTTAGTCACCATAATCTAGCAATTTTGATTTCTAGAGGATTAACATCTGATGAGCAAGTAATCAATCCATTGTTTTTGGCACGTCAAGGACAATATGTTACTTGTAATAATCCTTATCTCTTAAAATTTGTTTTATTTGTTATTTTCACGATAGCCACATTAGAGATTTTCTTTTTAATGACAAATAGCAGATAACAACATGTTTAAAATTATGTGCGCATGTCTTTTTCAGAATATGTGTGAATAAAGTACCAAAAAAAACAAGCTACAAGCTGTTTGTGGCCTAAGATATGCAACGAATTAATTTTTGTGCTGGCACCTACTGTAATTAGAAATTGTTCTGTGAATCATGATTAAACCAGTAGCCATGGTAACAAGTGAAAGGAAGGATTAGTGCAAAAGGAAAAAGACTGAATAAATCAATGATGAGCTATTTTTTAAAAATTCTATTTATTTTTAAAAGTCTGTTATAAACAGAATGATCTCTAAATGGCCTATGCGTTTTATTATAATTCCTTACCATGCATTGACAATAGACTATCATGTATTGTTCCTTAAATGTGTACGCACAGAGTAGCAGACTGAGCAAATCTGAATTGTTATTACATTTAGAGATCATGGTGTTCTTTAGAATTATGATCAAGGGAGCACTCTTATAAATATGCAGGCTTTCAAAAGGCTGAATGAAGAAAATGACAGAGCAGGAAGTTTAGGCAGGGAATTCAGTTTTTAGAATATTAGCCTTTTTACCACAAATTTCAGCTAAACCACCTATCTCGTTATCAGATGAAGTAATTGATTATAACTGCCAGACAACTAACATGAACAGAAAAACAATAACAACAAAAAAAAGCAATGTACTTCATAGCAATGTGTTCTATGGGTCTTTTCCACTGCAGTCTTTAGATACAGATCTACAATTTAAATACTTCAGACATCCTAATTGTATAGCCTTTGTGTGTCTTTCCTAGTCTAAACTCATGAGGTCAAATGAGAAATAATTAAAGTCGTTTCAGTGCAATGCCTATATGTTACCACTTATTTCTCGTCACCAACCTCAGCTGCATCAAATTCACCTGGTAAGTCTGCAAAGAACCAAGCCTAACTGAACCATCACTTCAATCTGCCTATCTCTTGGTATCCAGATGCTGTGCCTGTCTTTCCAGGTGAGTTTCCTAAAAACATTGACTGCCCTGACTCTTTCTGCACTCAGGCTTAGCTCAGTACATGCAGCTCATGTACTACCTTGTTTGGAGACTTTTTTCAGAACCTTGATGACCTGTACCATCTCCATCCTCCAAGGGATATTTTTGGTTGTCCAGCTCCTGCACTGACCCACTCAGAAGCAGGCTAGAATCTCACACCAAAGACACAACCAATAAAAGAATTCCACATGTCCAGATCATATCAGAAAAGCATAAAGAATAAAAGAGACCAAGACATTATGTTTCCCTTCCGCAAACCCATCAGTCCAATAGAAATAGTGTTCAATAAAAATCTCCTGTGATAAAACCTCAGGCTACAGAACTTAAAATAAATGTATAAATATCACCAAAGAAGTCAAGGGCTTTAAAGAAGATGTGAACAAACACCATAATGATAAGAATAAACTCCTGGTTGATGACTGAGAAAACACAGTTGTGTTTGTTGTTTATAAGGAACTCTTCTCACCCTCAAGGATAAGCATCCATTTAAAGGGAAAGTACTAAAAAAGAAAGTATTCAAAGCAATGGGACCAGGAAAGAAGCAGGTGTCACTCACTACCCTACCTTCTGACGAAATAGAACTTAAATTGCAATTAATCAGAAGACATAAAGAAGGACACTTCTAATCAAGGGAACAGTTAACCAAGAAGACATTACTATCTTAAATATAAACCAAATTCTGGCACACCATTTTATAAAAAGCATTTTACTGAACTTTAAAGCACAGATAGACTCGATAGTAGATGTTTTCACCAAACTAATTTCTCCAATAGATTGATCATCCAAACAAAAACAAAATCAGAAGTATCAATTAAATGACTCTATACACAAAATGGATCTAGCAGAAAGATACAAAGTGTTCTACTCAACACTAAAGAATTATATTCTATTCATCAGCCCACATAAGCTTTTCTAAAATAGATCCCATAGTAAAACATACACATACATAATCATAACAAGTTTAGGGAAATTGAAATAACCTACAACGCCATCAAGCTTAAAGTTAATGAACAACAGATTTCTAGGATCTACTTCAATTTATGCAAGTAAATAATACATTAATGAATGATGAGTGGAATAAAGGAAAAGGAAACACAAGGCAACCAAACCAGAGGACAAATTAAACCAATTCCAAGAAGCTAAATTTACAATTTAGCTACATTAAGAAACCAGAAAGACCTCAGTTGTGCAGCAATTTCCTCAGAGAATGAAATATTACATTCCGCAGGGAAGCTCTTTAAGACTCAGCATGTTAAAATGGGAGGTGTTCTTACAACAACAGGATGTTCTAAGGAGCTGTGAAGCAGTCTACCCTGTAGGGAAGAAAGCTGTTGAATTCACTGAAGTAAACAAGATAGCTTTAGAAAGTCACTGAAACTGAAAGTTCACAAGGCCCCTCACTCCCGAACTCATTTAAACAGAAACTGCTGCTGAGAGACAGTCACAAATGAGTTGACCTGGCTACAGAAGACTCAAACCAGCTAAGACACCTTGAAAAAACAGAGACTGCATAGAACCAGAGATTGGCAGTTACTGGATGAGGTCCAGACCACCTAAGTTGCCTATACTAGACAGTCTGCCTATACTAGGCAGTCAAGCTGCCTGCAAATTGTGTAATGAACTTCAGGTTTCCAACTTTTGTGAGCTGTCACCCATACTGGGTGGGTTTTTTAATCACTTCTGCTTCAGTAAATAACCCCCAATAAAATTCATTAAACTACCTGCCTGTACTCTTGTTCTCTCTCTCTTTTTTTGTTTTTAGAAACTAGATTGACTGTTGGAGGCTGAGTTTTACTTTCCAAAGTCATGGTTGTGCTCTGGTGTTAACAAGGGAAACTCGAAGGTCATAGTTGAATTGTCACTTTTCCATTGGCTGCAAATTGCAGTTAGATCACAGGTTTGGGATTTTTAACTCACACGTATTTGTAATTAAGAAAAAGTTCGGCAGGTGGAAATTGTTGCATGGTTTGCTGTGAAGGGTTGATGAGGCTATGGAACTTGTGGAGGCACTACAACCTGACTTGCCTATCCCAGCTGCCATTCCAGTAAATGCATATAAAATTATTTTTGATTTAAAAGATTGTTTTTATACTATTCCTCTGCATCCTGATGACTGTAAAAGGTTTGCATTTAGTCTCCCTGTTTGTAATTTCAAAGAACCAATGAAGCGATATCATTGGAATGTTTTGCCTCAAGGAATGGCTAATAGCCCTACCTTGTGTCAAAAATTTGTTGCTGCTTCTAAACAAGAGATTAGGACCTCATATCCCTCTGTGTATATTGTTCATTTTATGCATGATATTTTATTGGCTGATCCTTCTGAAGGGGTTTAATTACAAGCCTTTGCTCTTATGCAGCAAGCTTTGAAATCTTGGGGGTTAGTTGTTGCTCCAGAAAAGATTCAAAGACAGTATCCCTTTCAATATTTAGGGCATCAGTTATATTCTAAACAGATTGTAGCACAAAAAATCCAAATAAGAAAAGATAATCTATCTACTTTAAATGATTTTCAAAGGTTATTTGGAGATATTAATTGGCTAAGACCTCATCTTAAGCTTACCACAGGAGAACTTAAACCTCTGTTTGATACCCTCAAGGGGGATGCAAATCCTAATTCCCCTAGACAGTTAACTGATGAGGGATGGATAGCTTTGCAGAAGGTGGAGGAAGCTATTAGCCAACAGTAGATACGTTATATAGACTATAACCAATTGTTGGTTGCTTGCATCCTTGCTACAACTCATGCGCCCACAGCAGTCCTTTGGCAAAAGGGACCATTAATGTGGATTCATCTTCCTTCATCTCCAAGTAAAGTTTTAACACCCTATTATGAAGCTGTAGCTTTGTTAATGTAGAATTGTAGAGAAGAATCTAGAAAATATTTTGGGAAAGAACCTGATGAAATATTTATTCCTTATTCCAAACAACAGTTAAATTGGTTATTGCAGAATACTGATATTTGGCCTAGTGCATGTGCAAACTTTTCAGGCAAAATTGATAACCATTATCCAAAAGATAAGTTGTTACTGTTTTCCTCTATCCATGCTTTTGTATTTCCTATAAATTTACGCATGCAGCCCATAGAAAGTGCGCTTACTGTGTTTAAAGATGGCTCATCTAATGGGAAGGCAGCATACGTGATCGGATCACATGTTCATTCTCTTGAGTTTCCCCCTGCTTCAGCACAAATAATTGAACTACGTGCTGTAGCTGTTGTTTTTGAAACGCTAAAAAACCAAGCTTTTAATTTGTATACTGATAGCCAATATATAGCTCATGGTTTACAATTACTTGAAACTGTTCCTATTTTAGATACTGCTAATTCTCAAATTTTGCAATTACGTATGCAAATACAACTTAATATAAGAGAATCTACAGTTCCTTATTTTGTAAGACATCTAAGAGCTCATACTGGACTGCCCGGACCCCTTAGTGAGGGCAATGCCACAGTAGATTTATATACCAGGAAGGTTATAGGCTTACACAGGAACAGTTAGCCAAACAATCTCATTCTCTACATCATCAAAATAGTATTGAGACAACAATTTGGTATTTCGAGAGAATGTGCACGTCAAATTGTAAAGACTTGTCCTGAATGTCCTCAATTTCTTCCTGTACCACATAATGGTGTTAATCCTCGAGGACTTATACCTAATCAATTATGGCAGATGGATGTTACTCATATTTCTGACTTTGGAAAATTAAAATATGAACATGTGACTCTTGACACCTTTTCAGGCTTTTTAGTTACAACTGCTTTAACAGGAAAAACAACTAAAAATGTAATTAGTCATTGCCTTCATTGTTTTTCTATGCTGGCTGTTCCAAATCAGATAAAACAAGAAATAGAACTGGCTATTACAGTCAAACGTTTGATGTTTTGTCAACAATTTAATATTACCCATATTACTAGGATTCCTTTTAATCAAGGATAAAGTATTAAGAAACAGGTATTTTAGAACTTTAAAACAATATCTTCATAAAATAAAAAAGGGGGAGTTATAGCCCCATACACCACTAATTTATTTAAATCATAATCTTTTATTTTAAAATTTCAAAATTTGGATGCCAAGGAACTGAGTGTCTATGGCATCCTACAACTTGGCATACTTATGCCTAGGTGAAATGGAAGGATCCACTTATAGGCATATGCCATGATACAGATCAGGTATTTAATATGGGGAAGAGGAAATGTTTGTGTTTCTTCTGCAGGATGCTGAAGGAGCATGCTAGCTGCCAGAATGATTGGTGAGACATGTTGATGCTGGGACTAAGAATGATGCTGACCTGTGTGCTTGCTGATTACCCTGACAATGGTGACTGGGAAGCTGTATTGGACATATATTCCTGACCCACCTTTGCTTGCCTATATCCCAGATTAGACAACCTGCTTTCCTTCAAGCTTTTAGACCTTGTGGGACAGAGAATCAAAAAGAGAAGTTATAATGACTCTTCTACTTCCTTTAATGTGACCAGTTATTCTGACTCATTCATGGACTGGCTTAGAAATCAATCCAATATTGGAAATGACAGTCTTCATTTGGAAGGCTGGTTCTGGACATTTTCAGAGACATGTCTGGAAGTTAGCAGCAGCTCTCTATGAAGTCACACTGGCTATAGATAACATTGGGACAGGATCTGGACTGACAACAAGTGTTAGTGCTTGTGTTAAAGCTCCTAATCTTTTATTAATTGGTCATGTTAAAATTACTTTTATCTCTTCTACTGTATTCAATGTAAGTTGTATTGATTGTATACTTTCTAATTGTGCTAGTGTGTTGAAATCTGGCATCTCTGTTATGGTGGTCTATCAACCAGCCTTTGTTTTCAGTTAGTATTTCAGAACCTTGGTATTCTGAAAAAGGTTTACAAGTATTGGAAGAAGTGAGTCATGCTTTAAGCAGAAGCAAGAGAGTAGTGGGCTTGATTATTGTTGGTATAGCAGCTTTGATTACATTGATAGCTAGTACTACTGCTTCCGAAATTGCTTTGACACAGGAAGTTAAGACAGCTACGTTTGTTAATCATCTAGCAAAAAATGTTACTAATATTCTGAGTATTCAAGAGAATTTAGATAGACGTTTGGAACAACGGATTGATGCTCTTTATGATACTATTCATATTATTGGAAAGGAGGTTGAGAGTTTAAATGTAAGGAGCCATCTCGAGTGCCATGCCAAATACCAATGGATTTGTGTTACTGCTAAAATTTACAATGACAGCCACTATAATTGGGAAAAGGTTCAGAGACACTTGCAGGGTATTTGGCATAATTCTAACACCTCTTTGGATGTTTTAGCCTTGCACACTGAGATTGTGAATTTAAAGAATGCTGCTCCACTGAGCTTTGATCCAGCAGATACTGCTGATAAAATTATTCATGGCCTGATGTCAGTGTTTCCATCTTGGTCAAGCTTCAAGAATGGCATATATAGCTTGATCATGCTAGCCCTTTTTGTCCTGGGAATACTTTTATTCCTGCTCGCCATGTTAAAGCTTTAACCACATCAACATGCTGGCAGCCAAAGTGCATGGCTTGAAACTAAGAATGGATCCCCAAATTTAACAGGCTGGCAAGCCAATGATGGGCAACCTTCTGAAGCGCCTTACCAAGCTAAGACAGAAGTGCATTGCTTTTGATAATGCATGTTTGATGACGGCTAAGGGAGGCCTGAAGACAGGCTCACAGAATGACCTAAGACAGGCTCAGTCTTGTTAAATAATATAAATGGGGGAGATGTGGGAAGTCATTGGGGCTGCTTGGCAGGAATCTGACATTGGCCAAGGACAAGGAATTGGGCTTTAGACAAGAATCTGACTTTGGGCCATGACAAGGAAGTAAGTTCAGGCAGGAGTCTATTTTTAGGCTACAATAGAGAAGTAAATTCAGTCAGGAATCCTAGTCTTAGGCTAAAACAAAGAGGTAAGCCTCAGGCATGAATATGACTGTGGGCTAGGACAGGGAAGTAGGCTCAGATACTTTGTCATCCTGATGAGCCCTTAGAACCAGCGACCATGAGAGTGATCACGGGGTGATCATGGGACTCTGTATATTGCCTTGTTTGTTCCTTGACTGTTTGTTTCTATTGTAATGTTGGTTCCTCAAACCTAGAACTGACCTAAATACTTGCATGTATTTAAAAGAGTTTAAAAGAAAAGTTGAATTAAAGGAACCTGCCTTCACCCTCAGAACTGGCTGGGGTCATGCTACAAAAAAAAAAAAAAAAAGAAAAAAATTAAAGAAATGGAAGAATTTGTAGATTTGTCCAAACCACCAAAGTTAAACAAAGATCAACTCAACAGCCTAACAGACCCATAGCAAATGCAAAGACTAAAATGGTAACTAAAAGCCTTCCAAATGAAACTGCCTATATCAGACAGATGCACAGTAATATTCTACCATATTTTCAAAGAAGAACTACAAGAGAAGGAAAAAAAGAAGGCTGCTTTTTTTATAAAAAGAAATGGAAATGGAGAAGTGGATCTAGGGAAGAGGAAAAGTTCCAGGGGCTGACTGGGAGGAATAGAGGGAGGAAAAACTTTAATGGAGATGTACTAGGCTGTGTATGAAGAATACACACGAATAAAAAGAATAGAGGTATATATCAAAAGGATCATCTACCAGTAATACTCTGTAGACATCTGTTAGGTCTGTTTGATATATGATGCAACTTTATTCCAATGTTTGCTTTTTTTTCAAATACATTTTAGTCAAAATAGTTATATCATCTTTCACCTTCCTTTTCCTCCTTCAAGCCCCTCTCAAGTATTGTACTTCCAACCTCTCCCAAGCCCCAAACTCTTAAGTTGATAGCCTCTTTCTTTGTGTGTGTGTTTGTGTGTGTGTGTAGGTATGTATATATGATATGTGTGTATATACACATATGTATGCAGAAATATATAAATAAAACATCCTAGCCGGGTGGTGGAGGCACACGCCTTTAATTCCAGCACTTCGGAGGCAGAGGCAGGCAGATTTCTGAGTTCGAGGCCAGCCTGGTCTACAGAGTGAGTTCCAGGACAGCCAAAACTACACAGAGAAACCCTGTCTCAAAAAACCAAAAAAAAATAAAAAACTAAAAACTAAAAAACTAAAAAACAAAACAAAACAAAACAAAAATCCTTTAAGAGAAAGTTTGTCCACCACTATCAATTTGACTTCCTTGAGAATAACTCATCATTGGGTACTTAACCTCAGTTGATACATTTACAACTTGGAGCCCACACATACATTTCAAGAAACTTTCAAAGAGAAAGCTAAAAGTTATGAGTCAAAAGTCAAGATGAGGCAAGACTGGGAAAATACTCCCATAAAAATTACAAAAATATAGTTACCTAAACAAAACCAGCATAATGACAACATCAGTTCCTACATCAATATAAACTATGGAAATCTTACAAGGTCCCATCCCTACATGAAGATCTACAAACAATCAGTGTCTAGTGAGAGGAGATACAAGTTTCTCCAGGATGGGCCCAGTTATGGTTATCCAGTCTCAAGTAGACAGTTCTAAACCCATATGCATATGATCCACTCTAAATAAACTCATAGTGTGTGTGTGTGTGTGTGTGTGTGTGTGTGTGTGTGTGTTTGTGTGAGAGAGAGAGAGAGACAGAGAGAGACAGAGAGACAGAGACAGAGACAGAGAAAGACAGAGAGAGGCAAATAAAGAAAAAGTTATAAATATCAAAGAGAACTGTGTAGAAACAGAGAAACAGTTGGAAGGAGAAAGAGATGGATATGATGTAATCAATATTCACTTACGAGACTCAGAAAATAACCAGTAATTTATATGAAAAGAAAGCCTTTAATAGGAAGTTAGATTTTGTTTTCTAATTACTTATTAAAGCTAGAAGATACTATGATGTGATCACATTATGAGTGCTTATGGAACACAGAACAAACTGAAATAACAATAAATGTCAGTTAAAAAATCCTTTAATTCAGATTATATTATTACATGGATATAAAATGTTGAATTCCACTAAAAACAAAATCAAATTAGATTAATTAAAGAGGACTGAAAATATTATTACATGGTATAAAAATATCTCACTAAGCCTTTTTCTCATGTTTATTTGATGAGTTAATGGGAACAATTGTAAATAAAGAATTGTAAAATTAACAAACCTCATCTGAATGGGAAGTTAATGAGGATGTTAGTGTTTTCCAACATGGAGAACTGAATCTCAACAACAACAGAGCTCCAAAACTCTTCAGGGTTTCAGAAAATCTATTAAACAAATGAAACCCATTCATCAGTTCTCTACCCACTCATCGACATTGGTATCATCTTCTGTTCCATTGTTGAACACCTGCTTTACCTCTGGTAATGCAATCACTCATAAGTCTGCCTCACCAAACTTCCATTCTTGGACCCATTCTCGCAGTGAATTAGTAGCATTAAATAATGCTGAAATTATTTCAATCTTCCTGCATCGGTTGAAGATGTTAGAAAAAAAGGAAGTACAGAAGTTCAGGAAATTGAATAGAAACATGTAGCAGAGGGGGATGGGGAACTGTGATAGCCACTAGAAAGTCCCAGACTCCAGGAAAGTAAGAGGCTTCCAGGACTCACTGGAGGCGACATTAGCTAAAATACCCAACCAAGGGGAGATAGAACCTGTAGAGACCACCTCCAGTAGAAAGTCATGGCCCCCAGTTGAGGGATGGGGCCACCCACACATCTCCAAATTTTAAACCTAGAAATGTTCCTGTCCAAAGGAAAGAGAGGGAAAAAACATAGAATAGAGACTTAAGAAAGACCATCCAAAGACCACCTCACCTAGGGATCCATCCCATCTGCAGGCACCAAACCCTCACATGATTGCTGATGCCAAGAAGTGCTTGCTGACAGGAGCCTGATATAATTGTTTCCTCAGAAACTCTGTCAGAGACTGATAAATACATGCAGATACTCATAAGCAACCATAGGACAGAACCTGGGGACCCCAGTGGGAGAGATGGGGAGGGACTAAAGGAGATGAAGGGGATTGCATTCCCATAAGAAGAACAATATCAACTAACTGAACCACCGTGGGACTGCGTAAGGGTATCCTGGGTCATGGTTGAGCAGGCGCTTAGAACCCCGAGATTCTCCGTGGAATTCTGCGTGAGAACCGCCAGGAGTTCAGTCCCTCCCATCATCTAGGATCCTGAAAAACAGTCACACCTCCATAGAGTCACATAGGCCAGGCTATAGGCCTCAGGCCCTAGAGATTTACATACTAATGAAGGCCAGAGGGCAGAGCAAATTAAACATTCCTCCCCTAATCCTCCCCCTTCCTCCCTCCCTATATAACTCGGGACTGCCCTGAGTTTTGGGGGGGTATGCCTAGATCCACCTATTATCCGTCATGACAATAAATCTTTTTGGAACCAAGGACTTCCTCGTGTTACTGGGGCCTGCCGCCGCCAAGGCCCTCAGGCCGCCGGAAACATAGGATCTTCTTCCCTGATGTGGGACCCGCCACGGCGGCGCAAGCTTGCGCCACTGTGGCGGCCTTTTTAAATTTTCCCCACAAACCACCCAGAGCTCTCAGGGACTAAACCACCAACCAATGAGTATACATGGAGGGAGTCATGACTCCAGCTGCATATGAAGCAAATAACCTTATCTGACATCAGTTGGAGGAGAGGGAGGGTTGATGCCCTAGCAAAGGGGGATGCTAGAGGGGTAAGGCAGGATTGGGTGAATGGGTGGAGGAACACCCTCATATAGGTAAAGGGGAGGGAAGGAAAGAAAGATGGAGAGAGGAGAGGAGGAGGGAAACAGATGGGGGAGGGAGGGAAGAAGAGCGAGAACGCACAAATATGCATACTCACATAGAAGCAAGTAGCAGAGGCAACAGAGATTACTGTTGGACTTGAAGCCAGATCAGGAAATCAAGGAAAAACCAGTAGGCTCCGGTTAGTAAATGTGCTCCCCATATGTATGTGTGAGAGAGTGGGGAGTGTATGGTCTCATTGTTCCTCCTGAACCTGGGACAGGGACATCTTAACCCCGATCTTCACTGAAACCCATTGTGTATGATAAAAGTAGTACAGTTTTTCCTAATTTTCAAAAACCTGAGCATTGTAGGATAAACTTAAAACACAGCTAGATCTTTTTTTTTTTCTGTATACCTCATACTGCAGTCTCAATATTTCAGGACATCTGCTGTCCCGTTTGGTCTGTTTCATTTTCATCTGAATATTAGATATTTTTCATGTGATTTTCATAGCTACCACTAGAGGGAAAACAACTACTGGAGAAATTAATTTTAAAATGTTTCCTTGTTTCATAATCCTTAAGAACCTCAAAAACAAATGATGTGTGTAAAATGAGCAACTGTGAAAAGCATACCAGGAATCCACATGCATTTTCAAATTATTCCCAATAAATATTGGCATTTGTGTTAAAGTATACATTCGGCAAAGGCTTTTACATTCATTGCCTCATTTGTTTTTCAAAATGAATGGCTAGTATAGGAGGCCTTCCCACACAATAGTAATAATGAGCATACATTATCTACATAAAATATAAATTGTCTAACCACCTAACAGCTTCGTTGTTCATTATAAAATCTCAGACATGAGTATTTTTTTCAAGTGCACTGTATTTTCCACTTTGCAGGTTTTTATTTTCTATTCTTTTGTTTGTAGGCTTTTCTATCCATTTAGAAAAAAATGAAAATCATCAACTGTGTTTCTCATCCTGTTGCATGTTTTTCTCAAACTCCTTGGAACATAATACACATTTGGGGAACTGCTAAGTGTTTGAATGCATTAGCATATGAAACAGAAGGATAGAGCTCTGTTCTGTCTTGCCAACACTGTTGCTAGACTTAAGAAGCTAGTGCTGGGGTCATGGTTGACTTCCCAACTCCACTCCATTTGAGAGTTAGTAACTCTGAACCAATCACTTGTGGCTTAGAAGACCTATGAAGAAGGGTTGTCGCTCGTGATCCCTTTTCAACTTTGGTATCTTCATGCTATGGACTAAGCGTTTGTGTGGCCCTGTCAGTCATATGGTAAATTATACTTCCTGTTGTAATAACAGAATGTGCTGGGGCTTCGGAATGTATATAATTAATCCAAGAATGGGAATAGTTGTGAATGGAATAGACAATCTCACGTGAAAAGAATCCAGTAAAATGATGTTTTCTTGACTCTGCCCTGTAGGCTATAATGAGAGAAGAGCCATATGGAAGAAAGGACTTACAAAAAGCCAGACTTGTCACCAGAACTGTGACAATTAGGTGTCTACCCTTTAGACTACCAGACTCTGGTTGAAAATATACTTTGTCAGGTGTTAGTCATCAGGCTATTGAGGCATTTTTTCTTGTTCTGTCCACAAAGCTGCATTTGGTGGCATAAGGCTAGAAATGCGTATCTGGAAAACTCTTTCCCACAACTAAACCTTTTTCTATACAACTATGGAATCATGCAGCAAGACCTAAAATGAGAAACTAATTCAAAATTCCACATGAGCCTAACATATCTTAACAGATTTCCAAAATAAATACTCACTAAAAGCAGTTATCAATGAATGATGTGATTACAAAGAATTTTTCTTTTTCTTTTTTTCTTGCCTTTCTGTATTTTCTCTTGTTTATAGTAAGAAAATCAGAGTTGTTTTTTTTTAAATGAGAAAAATGATGTATTTTTTTAATTAAGAGTCAAGGGATATGTATTTTTTTACATCTCACCTTAAAATGACATTCAGGTATGCTTGGCAAACATTTTGTATAAACATGGTTGTTTATCTTCAATTTGAGAAATGAACTCACTAAGTGCTATTACACTGAGTTGTACCTAGCACCTCCTGTCTCTTCTTATCAAGGCCTGACCTGAGAAAGAAATTCCTTGGAACCAATAAAGGTATGAGGGTGTATCTGCTAGTTGATTCTCTTAGAATCCATCAGAGCAAGGTAAACGTAAGCTGGCAGTCCTCAACAGGACCCTCTCATTCTCCACATTCAGTACATTCCTGGGAAAGGTGGCATTGTACTCAATGTGCTTTAAAATTATACGGTCTCCTGCATTAACAGAGATAGATGATGAGGGGACGGGCTGCATGAAGTGGGGATTGGGAGGAGAGGAGTGGCTGATATTCAAACATAAAGTGAATAAATAAATAAATTAATAGAAGAAAAGGATAGTTGGATGAAATAGAAACTATAAGATTTTTGAAGATATTTTGTAGGCTTTTACAAATCTGTCCATGAAATAAAATTCTTAATATTAGAACAATACATAAGCACCAAAACAGCAAATTGTTTAGTTAAAAAAAAAAAAGTAAAATTTCACTGAGAAAATCTTAAAACATACAAAACCCATTAAGAAAAGCAATTCATTTAATAATAAAAACTATGGTTATGGTGGAGAATTCAGTATACTGTAACAACCATGTTAACATATTTGCTTTCTACAACACTTTAATATTTTATAAATGCATGTGCCTAGTTATACTATGAGAAAAAAATCATATTTATTTATAAAGTAAATAAAAGAACAAAGCATGATCAATTATTGTTCCCTCAGTACAGAACTAAAGATGGAACTCAAACATTAATAATAGGTATTGATGCCCATGATGTCCATCCATGAATTCCTAATCAGATAGGAGAAGAATGCAACAGTAAGCGAAATGACCCTCTCCTGGAATGCCCCTTCACCCTTCTAATTGACTGATCAACTTCCTGAAGCACCAATGTCCTTAACGAGAAAGGGGCAGATACTACCCACCTAGTTTGAATGGTTTTCAAAATGATGACTGGTTATGTATTTAAAAACACCTAAGATAGAAATGGAAGATAAGTATAAACTGATCACTAATATGTATAAGTTACACTTAATTTTTTAAAAATACACATCTATATAAATCAAGGTTTACCTGACCTGAATTAGTAAAATACTTCTTAAATATAGAAGTTAAATCCTCGGAACTAAAATACCATGAAAGCAGATATTTAAGTGAAAGGGAATATAATCCATATGGAGCTCTGGGGCAGTTTGTTTCTGCATATTTGGTACAGCAAGGTTAGATGACAAAAATCCAATCTCCAGTGCTCTGAAAGCATGACGGATTAACACAGAGAATTTTAGCATAAGGCAATGGATGCAAAATGGATGCCTCCTAAGGAAATGAGTGGAAGTGACATTCAATTATTTCCCTAGCTAGTCACTTTAACAAGGAACTGAGGGTACACAGTAGCTTCTGTAGCTTCTGCTTTTTCAGTAGAAGAAAAAATAAAAGTTCGTCAACCCAAGTAACATGTAACTAGAAATACTAGGAAGTATTCATCCTCCATACATTCCACAGATATTTGTCTTTCATGCAAATATTTGTGCAAGTAGCTTCCCAACAAGCATGAAATCATTTTTTTAATAGATAACGAGCAAGGTGCGGTAACTCTCACTTATAATCCCAGTGCTTGAGAGGCTACAGCAGGAGGATTTTTCATGAGTTTCACGTGAGCCTGGGCTATATGGTGAGTTAGAATCTAGTTTGGGCTAGGAGAGAGAGGGAAATGGGATCAATGACACTAAGGCTATTTGAAAAAGGAATAAATAATTATATTATTTTATATTTATCAAAAATTACATGCAATGAATATAAATGTATATGTTTTCAGATGTGTATAGTTTAAATGAAGCTATGTCACTTGGAGTGATAATGCTTCCACCAAGAGCCATAGACTATCTTACAGAAACTGCACTGTTAGCCAGGAGAAACTCTTTTTTCAAATTGTTGGTGGAGGAGTCCAAGAGACTCACAAACAATATAGGTTATCTTCCTTATTTCCCTCCCAGAATTTGAATATTAGTCACTGTTGATGAAGACACCATGTACATTGGACACAGGACTTGTAAGACCCTATCTGGATCTAAAATTCCCCTCCATGAGGATTAGCTTCTATCAAACTGTAGGGTGTAATGCAAGCTGTCAAGGGACAAAAGCAATCAATAGTTCAAACTAGCTGTCACACATGAGAGCCCCACAATGACCTGAACTGGAAGATACCCCGAAAGCTGTAGTGTGACTTGTGTCTTTACGGTAACTAACAGCTACCTAATTTGACTTAAGGGCTTCTCAACAAGAGAGAAATCATTCATGTAATCTAGACAACCACGTGCAGTCGGTGAGGTTACATATCTCAGAAGAAAACCTACTTTACCTAAGTATCCTCTCTAACTGCATTGTAAATACTTATCTTTCTTTTCTTTACTGGAAATGGATTTTCCCCTCACATAATGCATCTCAATTACTGTTTCACCTCTTTCTACTGCTCCCAATTCCTACTCGTCTGCCCTCTCATCCAGATCAATACCTTTTCTGTTTCTCATTAGAAAACAAGCTTCTAGAGGATAATAATAAAATATAATATAATAAGTTAAATAAAAATAAATACACATGAATAAGACAAAACAAGAAGGAAAGAAGCCAAAGAAAAGCCCTCAAACAGACATAGATGCAGAGATCCACTCATTCACACTCTCATGAATCTTGCATAGAGCTGGAAGTCATAATTGTTATGCAAAGGACCTGTATGGTGAATTAATTAATTAATACAATTTTTATATTTTAAATAAGAAGTCCTGACATGTATGTAGCTCATCATCATGTACCTCTTATCTCTCATCAAAGAAACTTCTCTGTGTAGCAGATGACAAACATTACAGAAAAACACTACTGGTCTAAATGTAAAGGACAACTAATCTTGGAATAGCTCACACCAAATTATGTAGCCACAATCTTGCATACCAGGTTCAGGGAACATCTTGGAAAAGGGGCTGGGGTGAGGGTAAAAGGATTGGAAGAATAGCCGGATGCCAAGAACCAATCCAAATTGCATCCAAGAACCATCCCTATATCTGATATCTCATCTAAATATTATGTTCTCTATACTTGCTTTCTTTTGCCCAGATAGAAGAGTACTGGTCTTTTCAGATACATATGCTAGGTTCACGGACCAACCACTTCTTCTACCAACACTGCAAGACACTTGTTTCTACATACAAGACCCGCGAAATTCCAGCTGTGGTGCTTCAGAACTGACAGATGCCAGGTGTCCTGACAGCGAAAGAAGATGGTCTTCGCCAGTTCTCCCAAGGAATGCCATTTTTGGGGAACATGAGACCTCCAGTTCCGGTATTCTCCTGTAACACCCTTCTTGCCATCCTCCTGGTATTATTTCTAACCAATTTATTAATCAGTTCTTGTTACAGGATTACCAGTTGCTGTCCACAGAAGAGCCTGGTACACACATCCACGGAGTGGGCCCCGATGGTGAAAAAGCCAGCTCCTCCCCCTAACAGACTATGCCCCTACACAGCAGGAAGTAGTTTAAGAGACATGGCGCCCCAACTCTTTCACCATCAGCTTTCCCTCTCCTTTTTTTTTCTTTTTTATAAGAAAAAGTGGGGTTTGTTAGTATAAGTCTGAACTCAGTGACATTACATTCAGGCGCCAGGCAACTTCTGCATCGTTGCTGAGGCAACCAAGATAATCACTCCCAGAATTCACTTGTCTCATTCACCTGTACCTGGGAAGTTACATCATCTACTCAAATAGTTGGAAACTCCCAAACTTCTTACTCTTCTTCCTCTTTTTGCTTTCTCCTGCCACCTTTCCCATTCCTCTCTCCCGTCCCCCTCCCTAAATGAACCACTTCCTGTGGAAAAAAAACACAACAAAACAAAACAAAAACAAACAAACAAACAAAGGATTGGAAGAGCCAGAGGAACAGAAAGTTTGTTTTGAGATTTGTGTCTCCTAAAAATAACACAGAAGCTTCACACATAATACCATAACAATATGTCTGCCTAGACAAGACCTGAAAAAATACCCCACCAGTAGTCATGCTAACATGTAACGAGAAATTTCATACAGCCCAGCCATAGACAAAGAATTAAGCAATTTAGAAATGCTAAGCACAAGATTGGGAGAAATATTCTTCCCTAGGAATGAGATCCCTAATTCATTATCCATTACCAAGTAATCAGTCCAGAAAACATATATGTAAACAATGCTAAAGGGACTCAAGAGGTTTATTTATATATTTATGCATATGCAATTATCTGTGTGCGTATGTAACAATAATAAATAAAAGGAGGAAATGAATTTGTGAGAAAGTGAGAGGGGACATGAGAACAGATAGAGGAAAGAGAGGAAAGAGAGAAATTATATTTTAGTTAAAGTAAATTACAAATGAAAAAGAATAAATAAATAGGGAATGGAGAGGTGACTCAGCAGTTAAAAGCACTAGTTGTTCTTCCACAGGACCTGTATTCAATTCTTAACACTCAAATGCTGGCTTGCAGTTGTCTGTAACACTCTCCTGACTTCTGAACAGGCATGCAGTGGAGCATTAGATATATATGCAGCAAAATGTGCATATTCTCAAGATTAAAACACTAATTAACAACAAATTAATAAATATAAATAAATAAATGACCAGCCATCCTGTTCGCTTGTAAGTCCAGTCATGCTACTGCATGATAGACCAAGGGCCAGAGAGAGAGCTTAGAGGTTAAGAGCATTGGCTGCTCTTTTATAGGACCCAGGTTCAGTTCTCATCACACACATCACAGCTCACAGCCATCTGTAGCTCCAGTCCCAAAGGGTCTAATGCATAATGCACAAAGGGTAAACAAATCACCTTGTTACAAGACTTACATAACAGGAAGATTCTGTTTTTCCCCACTCAAGAATAGAGCATGCTTTTTAAATATCTACAATCCTAAATTGCATGAAATAAAAGGTCTTATCCATCAAAAGAAGGCAAATTTCTTCTACATTAAAGCAGTCCCAGGATTGTAGTACTGCTGGGACAAACCTATAGATATACTTTCTTGGAATTCTTGACAATTTCCCGCAGAGAAACATTCTCAAAGAAACAGTAATCTGTGCAATTAGTAAAAATGTGTCAGGAAGAAGCATTTCCAGAAACCTGAATTATACCTGCCTTATGATTTGCAGCATAAAGTGTTAGGAAGTATAAATGTGATTGTGTGCAAAGCTGTTTGTAGCAGATATTTCCCTTAACCCTCATCATTACTAGGTGATATGATATCAGATCACTGCTTTTTTTTATTATGATGCACTATATAGCTTTGAGGCCAATGGGACACATGGAAGACTTAAATGCTGTATATTCAAACTACCATGGTGACTGCTAACATAGAGTTAGGCCAATGGGACATGTGGAAGACTTATGCTGTATAATAAAACTACCACATAGACTGCTAACCTGGTTGTCTTTCAAACATCACTTAAGAGACATCATAAACACTGAAAACCTAGATCTTTTGATGAGATAAATTTGTCCAGTGAAATCTCCTTAGATTATTCTTCTCTCACTCAGATACACGTGATTTTTTTCTAAAGAGAAATGTCTAGGACTGCCCTATCCAGTTAGAAGACAATATTCCCATGATGATACTTAAATTTGAAACAATTAAATTAGAATAAGATTTCAAACATATGTTCTTGATTCCAATGCCTACCTTTGAAGTGTTCAATGCCTACTTTAGGCCCAGGCTCTGATAGCTGGCAGAAGAAATATAGGACAATTTTACCAGCTCACAAAGTTCTACTGACAGCACTGCTCTAATGGTTATATATGTTGTCTGTGTAGCTAAGCTACCTCACTGCAAACTATAGCTCACACACTCCATAACTGTAAGAATTCAAGCAGTTTTCTTCTTGTCACAAGTTCCTCACTTAGAACATAAGGGTAGTGGAACAAAACCAAATGCAGTTAAAATGTTTAAGGCATATGAGGACTAATGACTAGCTATCAGTAAAACCAAACTTAGTGTAATTGACCACTGTTTTAAGAGTCAATGAAAGTCCTAGAAAAATCTTAAAAATTAAACTTTGAAGAATAAGTTGAGTCAACCCTAGAAAGAGTTAGGGACATCATTTGCCTTCTTTTCTTTAAGTCAAGAAAGAATAGTGATGTGTTTCTATCTTTTGAGACCATTGTCATTCTGTAAAATATTTCTAAAAAACAAGCCAAGCTTTTGTAATCCAACTGTCTTTCTATCACTGTACTTAGAGAGTTTCATATCCCTTCATTTTTTTAAGACTTGAAAATTATTTGAACTTATGCTATTTTTTTTTAACTAGGAAAAGAGCAATACATTCCTGGCTCTCTGACACTTAATAGCAAGACCTTGTAGTATCTAAAAGAAGAGAGATAAGTCAGTTATAAGAAGTGCTGAGAAAATACTTTAGAAATTAGGAGGGCCTAAAAATGTTAGCATGAAGAGGGCCTGAGACAGTGATTACTAAATGCATTCTCACCCTAGATTGGAGAATCTGACATGAATCTCACAATCTTTCCTCAGAAAGTCTGAGAGGTGAAGATAAATCACCCTTTGTTTCGAAAGACAATGCCTGGAAGTTAAATAAATGCCTTGAATTTTAGCATAACTTAGACAAAGCCTACATTTGATATCTGTACTTTTCAAACAAAAGATGGGACTGACCTTTCCCTTTATACCAATGAGATAAAAACTTCTACTCTTCCTGGAGGCCACAGGAGAAAGGAAAATACATCTAGCTCATTTGAAGAAGTAGCTGATTTCTTTGGGTTAAGTCCTTTTATTTCTCAAACCATTCCCTGAAAATATTTCAAAAATTACAAAATGATAGCAGATGGAACCAAGAGACGGAGCTTCAAGTCTCAACTGCACAACTTACTATCTCTTAATTTGAAATAAAAGGAGTATCAATAATAACAGCAGTAGTAAACTGTTGATATCTTTTTAAAAAGTTCAGGTAAATGAATATATCAAGAAATAAAACCCATGTTTAATATATATACTCAGGTGTAAAGTTAACTATAATATACTTTGGTCAACATAGAGGTAACATAAAGTCTTCTCTTGCATATTTTATTTGGAAATTTTCAATTTAAAAGAAAAAATGCTTGCTTTAAACCTACCTCTGGTTTGCATCATTATTAAAGCATCTGGTCTTATTTTTAATCAGTAATAAGGAAGCACTTTGTACCAAGCAATTACTAAGATGGGGAATGTTAAACTCTGCAACTTGGTAACAATAACAAGAAAACTGCTTAGTAAAAGAGAAAATACTGAGAAGTCTGTTTCCATTAGCATGAAGAGAAACTTATCATCCCTGGAAGTCCACTCTTCAACATCAGGCTTCCTGGAAGCACATAGGTTTGCGCTAGACTTGGATGGTATCTTATGTGCCCTTGCTAGTTCTGCATTAGTATGATGTTGTGCAAAACATTTTCCTCTCAAAAGCTGACAAATGCTTCCTTTTTTCCTCATCTCAACATTCCTCAGAAACCATAATGTATCCCAAGTATCACAGCCATTGTGTTTATGCCACAGAGTTTCACTAACAAGTCATCACACTGAGTGACCATTTGTCTTGCAAATCTAGTATCTTTCTCTATATAGTAGAAAGACCTTTATGATACTGGTTGGAAAATTTTTAAATTTTCTATTTTTTGAAGAAATATTAGAAAAATTTCTTTCTGGTATATCAGGAAGACAAATCCTACTTATCTTATGAGAAATAGCCCTTTTTTTAAAAATTGGATATTTTATTTACATTTCAGATGCCATCCTCTTTCCCCATTTCCTCTCCCTAGAAAACTTCTATCCTATCCCCCCTCCTCCTTTTTGCTTTTATACCATTTTAATTACATGCAAATATTATGATCAGTTCTAGGTTAAGGAACTAGGAGTAAAATAGACGCAAATAATCAAGGAACAAACAAGACAATAAACAAAATTCCATTAAAACTCCTGTGACCACTGTTTCTAGGGGCTTATCAGGATGATCAAAATATCTGAGCCAACGTCCCTGTTCTAGCCCAAAGTCATTTATATGTCTGAAGCCTACTTCCTTGTTCTAGCCTAAAATTTAGACACTTGCACTGGGCAGTGGTGGTGCACGCCTTTAATCTCAGAACTTGGGAGGCAGAGACAGGTGAATTTCTGAGGTCGAGGCCAGCCTGGTCTACAGAGTGAGTTCCAGGACAGCCAGGGCTACACAGAGAAACCCTGTCTCGAAAAACCAAAAAAAAAAAAAAAAAAAAAAAAAAAAAATACTTGCTAGCATGAGTTTACTCCCTAATATTGTAAAATTAGTGAATAATAAATACTATAAATATTACAAAACAGGTCAAAACATGACCAAGGTGAGGTGAAATTTTAATAAAGTTTCTAAAGCACAGGGTAAATCAAAATAATAGCTTTGAAGGATGAAGAGATAGGTCAGTGGTTGGCGTGTGTACTAATCATGCAGAAGACTAAGGTTTGGTTCCCACCACTCACACTTCATGATTCACACTTTCCTGGAACTCCAGTTCTAGGATACATGATATCTTCTTCTAGCCTCCATAACAATGGCACTCATATGCCCAAATCACACTCTCCACACAGGTATATTTATGATTAAAATTTTTTAAATTAAAACTAATAATAGTTTATCATCGATATTTTCATATTGTTTCAGACGTCATGGTAATTTTGTAGTTTTATTCAGTTTTTAATTTCCAGTAAAAAGTTAGTTGAGCCAAAGAAAATACTTGAATGGCACTATTTACCTAAAATTTCTAAATCCTAACCAATTGAAAAAAAAGAAAAAAACAACAGGAAAAAATGTTCCAAGTTTAGGAAATGGTTGTTCATTCAGATGCAAGGTTTTTATTCTATCATGAAGCATTAGTTTACAGACTATAATTATATTTTAAATGTATTTTCAAAGCTACTGCCAGTGGAAGCCATAAAACAATTTTCAAAATCTACTTTAAATGTATTTTCATAGTAGCTTAGAATAAATGACCTAAAACATAGTCTTATGGGATAATACTCTTTCTTCTACTTTGGCCAAAAAAATAAGTTTTCAGATACCTGGTCATTCTGGAAATATTGCCAGTCCATTGTCCCAAATCTAGATCATATAATGAAATAAACTATGTAGTATTTGCCAACAACTGTAGGTCCATTTTGCCACAGTGCCAGTGTTCCCAAAAGGCAGCATGGTTTATATTGAAGCAAATTTTGATTTCACATGACAATCACAGCTTCTTGCTATGGTCTTTACAAAAAGCTATTCTAATCCCTTGTCAAACAAGAAAACCAAGATTTCTTGTTCTCGTGTGGAGACCGAATTTCACATGCCTACAAGTGTGATAAATCAAGAAAGAGTATAATTAGTGTCTGAATACATAATAAACTTGATTAGAATAACAACTTTAAAATAAAAGAGTCTTCTGTAATATGCTGTCATAAACCAACCTCTAGTTGTTTTGCAGAATAAAAGGAAGAAAATCCAATTTTTCTACACTCAAGAAATACGACTGGAATTAAAGCCAACAGAAATAACTGAATGTTGTACCATAAGAAATGACAAATATTTTAGTAGATATGTATGTTTGTTCTGACATACAACATACACACACATAATTTAAGTTATCTATCTAAAACATAAAGCAATTTTATTAAAAAGAAACGTTGAAAATAATGAATGTATATAATTTAAAAAAGAAAAAGAAAAGAAAGATGAAAACAACCACACAGTAACTTCTTTAAAATGATTAGCATTTTTGTGATACATTGATTTTATTTGCTTTTGGTAAATACTCAGTAGATGACCATGTGGTACTTCTACATTTATGTTATTTAAGATGAGCTATGGATCAGCTCGTTTGCTCCTCTGAAGACCCAACAGTTTCAAGGCCTCTCAAAAGATCGGCTGCACTCAGAGCCACAGTTAATGGACTCTTCCAAACAACCTCAGCAGCCGGGAACCCTGAGGAGCACAGTGGATTCAGTACCCTGGTCCCCACCAGCTCACTGGAAATCCACATCCTTTCCAGCCTGAGCCTTCCCCTAGGGCCGATCAGCAGTTTGTCTGCCCCTCTGAAGACTCCACAGTCTGAAGGCCTTCTAGGAGGTCTGCTACATTCAAGGTCATAGGCCTCCTAGGAGACCTACAGCAACACAGGGACACAAGAAACATGCTTCATACAGAGACACCCAGGCCAGCTAACTCCAGAGATAAATAGATGGTGAAAGGTAAGTGCAAGACCACAAGCAACAGAAGCCAATATCCTTTGACATCATCAGAACCCTGTTCTGCCACCCCAGTAAGCCCTGGATACATGAACACCCCTGAAAACCAGGATGATAACCTAAAGTCCTATCTCGTGAAGATAATAGAGTCCTTTAAAGAGGCTGAAATAAAATAACTCAACCTAAAAGATGGGACTTCCACCTCTAGACAAAACAGAGAGGGGCCACCCAGAACCCCCACTGTATGGCGATCTGAATTCTTGCTTAGGCTGTGAGGCTAAGCACTGCAAGAGAATATAAATAAAAATTAAAAATATCATTTTGTGTTCCCGGAGGGACAAGCCTGACTGCATAGGTGTTGATGTCAAAAGCATTCCCTCTCCAGGAAAAGACATTGGGATGGGTATGGCTCTCACGCCTCACTGAACAATGACAGCAGGACGGGAGCCATTACAAGGTCCCCTTTAATTACGGAGGTCAGGCTTCTATCCCCACATTTGCAAAATTGGAATTGCCACGGTCCTTCTATACTTGGAGAAGGGAGGAACCATGGACTAAGGCTAGACTTCAATAACAATGAAAACAACAGAAAACCCACATACCCATGGAAAATGAACAACTCTTTACTCAATGATAATGTTGCCAGGGAAGAAATAAAGAAAGAATTCATAACACTAAGACCTCTCATAAAGAAATTGGAGAGATCCTACACTAGCAAATTAATATCACATCTGAAACCCTAGAACAAAAAGAAGCAAATACACCCAAGAAGAGTAGATGGCAGGAAATAGTTAAACTCAGGGCCTAAATCAACCAAATCTAAAAAAAGAGAATGAATCAACAAAACCAAAAGGTGGTTCTTTGGGAAAAATCAACAAGATAGATAAACCACTAGTCAAGCAAACTTAAGGGCACAGGGACAGTATCCAAATTAACAAAATCAGAAATGAAAAGGGAGCGATAACAACAGAAACTGAGGAAATTCAAAAAAAGTCATCAGACCCTACTACAAAAGCCTATGCTCAACAACCCTGAAAAATCTAGATGAAATGGATGATTTTTGAAAAAGACCCCACATACCAAAGTTAAATCAGGAGCAGGTAAACTATCTAAAAAGTCCCATATCACCTAAGGAAACAGACTTCATTAAAAACCTCCTGAACAAAAGAAGCTCAGGGTCAAATGGCTTTATTACAGAATTCTACCAGACTTTCAAATAAAAACTAATACTAATACTCCTCAAACTATTTAATAAAATAGAAACAGAACAAAAACTACCTCATTTATTTTATGAAGCCAAAATTACTCTGATACCTAAATCACATAAAGACCCAACAAAAAAGAGAGAACATCAGATCAATTTCACTTATGAATATCGACCCAAAATACTCAATAAAATTTTAGCAAACTGAATCCAAGAACACATCAAAGTCATCATTGACCACAATCAAGTAGACTTCATCCCAAGGATGTAAGGTTGGTTCAATATATAAAACTCCATTAACACAATCCACTATATAAATTAACTCAAAGATAAAAATTGTATGAGCATCTCATTAAATGCTGAAAAAGCATTTGACAAAATTCAACACCCTCCCCCCCTTCACGTTAAAACTATTGGAGAGATCAGGAATTCAAGACCCATACTTAAATATAATATACAGCAAAACCAACAGTCAATATCAAATTAAATAGAGAGATACTTGAAGCAATCCCACCAAAATCAGGGACAAGACAAGGATGATCACTCTTCCCATATCTATTTAATATAGTGCACGAAGTGCTGGCTAGACAAATAAGACAACAAAAGAAGATTAAAAGGATAAAAAATGGCAAAGAAGAAGTCAAGGTGTCACTATTTGCAGATGATAAGATATTATACAAAAGTGACCTCAAAATTCTACCCAAAAACTTTTACAGCTGATAAACAACTTCAGCAAAGTTGCCAGATATAAAATTAACTCAAATAAATCAGTAGCCTTCATTTATACAAATGATAAACAGGCTGAGAAAGAAAATAAAGGAAACAACATCCTTCACAATAGTCACAAATAATATAAAATACCTTGGGGTAACTCTAACCAAACAAGTGAAGGTACTATATGACAAGAACTCCAAGTCTCTGAAGAAAGAAATCAAGTAAGACCTCAGAAAATGGAGAGATCTCCCATGCTCAGGAATAACATAGTAAAAATGGCCATCCTACCAAAAGCAATCTATAGATTCAATGCAATCCCCATTAAAATTCCAACAGAATTCTTCAAAGACATGAAAAGAGCAATTCTCAATTTCATATGGAAAAAGAAAAGACTCAGGATAGCGAAAACAATTCTTAACAATAAAAGAACTTCTAGGGAAATCACCATCCCTAACCTAAAGATATACTACAGAGCAATAGTGATAAAAAACGGCATGGTATTGGTAGAGAGACAGACACATTAATCAATGGGATAGAATTGAAGACCCAGAAATAAAACCACAGACTTAAAGACATTTGATCATTAACAAAGAAGCCAAAAATATAACAATGGAAAAAAGAAAGCATCTTCAATAAGTAGTGCTGGTCTAACTGGCAGTCTGTATGTAAAAAAATGAAAATAGATCCATATTTCTCACCTTGCATAAATCACAAGTCCAAGTGGATCAAGGACCTCAACATAAAACCAGATACATTGAATCTAATAGAAGAGAAAGTGGAAAAGAGCTTCAAACTCATTGGTACAGGGGGAAATTACCTAAACAGAACTTCAATGGCTCAGGCTCTAAGATCAAGAATTGATAAATGGGACCTCATAAAACTGAAAAACTTTGTAAGGCAGAGGACATAGTCAATAGGACATATAGGCAACGTACAGATTAGGAAAAAAAATCTTCACTAACCCCACATCTGATAGAGGGCTAAGATCCAAAATATATAAGAACTCAAGAAGCTAACCTCCAAACAATCAAACAAACCAATCAAAATATGGGGTATTGAACTAAACAGAGAATTCACAACAGATGAATCGTTAATGTCCAAAAAAACATTTAAAGAAATATTTAAAGTCCTTAGTCATCAGGGAAATGCAAATCAAAATAACCCTTAGATTCCCTCTTACACCAATCAGAATGGTTAAGATCAAAAACTCAGAAGACAGAACATGCTGTTGATAATGTGGAGAAAAAGGAACACTTCTCCATTCCTTGTGGTATTGCAAACTGGTACAACCACTCTGGAAATCAATCTGCAGGTTCCTCAAAAATTTGGAAATAGATTTACCTGAAAACCAAGTTATACCGCTCTTGCGCATATACCCAAAAGATGTACCACCATCCCACAGAGGCACATGCTCCTCTATATTCATAGTGACCTTATTTATGATAAGCAGAAGCTGAAAACAATTCAGATGACCCACAATGGAACAATGGATACAGAAAATGGAGTTCATTTACACAATGGAATACTATTCAGCTATTAACAAGGACATCATGTATTTTGCAGGCAAGCAGGTGAAACTAGAAAATATCATCCTGAGTGAGGTAACTCAAATCTAAAGGACATGCATGGTATGTGCTCACTAGTAAGTGGATATTAGCCAAAAGTACAAATTACCCAGGATACAATCTATAGATCTCAAGAAGTTTAACAAGCTAAAGGGCCCAAATGAGGATGTTTCAATCTGACTTTGGAGGAAGCAGAAAACAATTACAGAGGTTTGAGAGACAAAGGGATTTAGTGTCATGAGTGGGAAAGGGGAGGGAGAGGCAAAAGAGAGACCTTGATCAGTTATTGGGAGGAACAGGAGTGAAGCCCTGAGGACCAGCAGAATGAATGGAAACAGGCAACCTCTGTAGGTGGGAGTCAGGGGTACCATCTAGAGTGTACCAGAGACCTGGAAGGTGAGAGACTCTAAAGATTCAAAGGGAGGAACCTTAGATGAAATGCCCAACAGTGGGGAGAAGGAACTAGAGTCTACCTCCAGTAGAAAGAAAGGTCATTAAATGGAGGGATGGGGTTGCCATCCCACAGTCAAAAACTCTGACCCATAATTGTTGCTGTCTGAAAGCACTGCAGGGACAAAAATGGAGAAGAGACTGCAGGAAAGTAGGTCCAGTGACCGACCTAACTTGGGATCCAACTCAAGGAGAGGCTCCAAGGCCTGACACTATTACTGATGCTGTGGTGTTCTTACAGACAGGAGTCTAGCATGGCTGCCTCCTGAGAGGCCTAATAAGCAACTGACTCAGACAGATGCAGATACCTATATGCAGCCAATGGATTAAAGTCAAGGATCTCTGTGGTGATTCCTGCGGTTGAGTTATGGAAAGGTTGGAAGAAGCTGAGGAGGAGGACAATCCCGTAGGAAGACCAGCAGTCTCAACTAACCTGTACCCCTGAAATCTCTCAGACACTGAGCTACCAACCAGGGAGCATACACTAGCTGGTCCGGGACCCCCAACACATATACAGCAGAGGACTGCCTGGTCTGGCCCTGTGAGAGAAGAGGCACCTAACCCTGAAGAGACGTAAGGCCCCAGGGAGTGGGGAGGCTTGGTGGAATGTGGGAGAGGAATGGGAGAATTGGGGATCCTCTTGGAGATGGAGAGGAGAATGGGATGAGAAACTGTAGAAGGGTGGACTGGGAGGAGATAACTGGACTTTAAAAAATGATTAAATGTAATAAAAAAAGAAGAAGAGCTGTGTTGTTTTTCATAATGGTATACAATTTTGCACTTTTACCAACAATGTACTAAACTTCTCCTTTCTCCACAGCTTGGCCAGAATTTTTATTTTGCCTTTTTCAATATTGTATTCTAACCAGAATGAGATTATTTCATAGTTTGTTCTACAGAAGATGATTATAAGTAATAGTATTATATTGTATAAATCAGAATAATAAAAACAAATAATTTTCTGTTATTAAGCTATGATGAATATTTGAGATTATGGGTAACTTCAATATCCTTAGTTGATTAATGTACAGTGTACAGATGTATTTCAAGATACATGATGATTAAATTTTTAAAAATACTGTAAAGATGAAGCCATGAAAGCATACCATTTACTGGAGATTCTTATATTCATATTTTATAAACAATATTTTACTTTTCATATTACAGTTTTATGTTCTGTGTCTACTAAAAACTCACAAGACAAACAGTTTCACAACTCATTATTTAAAATGTTAGAAAAAAATCTAAGTTATGTTCTACACTAACAAACGCACAAGCCTATACAGATTTGTTGCATGTATATCCAACTCAGTAACTAGTGCAATCTAAGAAAAAGTAAACGTATCATATTATTTTTAAAAACTACACCTTAGTTGCCTATAGCTCTTTGATGAAGAAATAGTCTTCCTCAGGAAAGAGCCCAACTGGTTATCTAGTGCCAAGTGGTTAGTACTTCAGTCCAAAAATCATATACATGCAACAATACACTATGCAGAAGGACACTATCCATAATGTCTATCTGTCTGTCTATCTATCTGTTTATCTATCTATCTATCTATCTATCTATCTATCTATCTATCTACGAGAAGAAGAGATCAGAGTCCATTAATTTGAGTTAAAGACAAGATAAGAAGGTGCGTGGAAGGGATTGGATATAGGAAAGAGAAATAAAAAATGTTATAATTATTATTATATTTTATCTTCAAAAAGCTTAGAAACAGAACCAAACTCTTCTATTTAAAAATTTGATAAAATAGAACAACTCCTTAAAATGTTTAATCTATATATATATAAGAAAAAAAACCTCACATGTAAGAAAAAGTTGATAATTTAAATAGACTTATACAATGGACTGGGGTGGTTATATTTTATGAAACTCATATGTTCAAAATCTAATCATAATATTGTACTATGACACTTCTGGAAGAGTGTTTGCCAGATCCTATATAACTGAACACGCTCTTAACAAAGGCCTAGCAATTACGCTGCTTGGTGTTTATGTCCACATAAAGACCTGCACATGCATGTTTATAGCATCTTATGTACATTTTCAGAAACCTGAAAGCAATGAAAATGTTCTCTGATAGACAATTGTATAAACAAATAGCACATTATGCAATGCAATAGTTTATATCGAAGTAGTAAAAAGCAAAACAGGATCTCTTAAATGCATATGTTAAATGAAAATACTCAATACAGAAAGGCTAAATTTTCTGTGCTCACAACTAGTTCTCATTCTAGAAAGCAATAAAAACACTGACAGAGACAGTGTCAAATTCAGTGGTTCCAGAGTCTATTATAAAAGAAAGGGAAAGTGGATGAGAACACTGAATGTTTTTAAGGCCAGGAAACAATGTGATATGTTGTTATGCTGGTATATATGCACTAACACGTTTATTACACTCCTCAGACTGTGCAATATTAAGAATAGACTTTAATTGTGAATTTATCTTTAGTAATAAAATATGAATATTAGCTTATCACTGTCTCCAGAATACAGACTGGCATAAATTCAAGCAATTTTGGAAATAAAAGTGTGGGGCAGGGAAGCTCCAAATGGAGTTCTCCATACTTTTTGCTCAGCTTTCCTACACATTAACAATGAAATTTTTCTTTGACTAAAAATCATGCCTATCACTTATTCAAATGATACAGAACAATGGACAAGAATGTTTGAAGAGAATTAATCAGTAAGCTTGAAATAAATGTTTTAAATTGCTTTTGTTTCCAAGGCCAATTCCTCAATGGCCTTTAAATGTTATTGTTCTTTAAAACACAATGACACTAAAATACTGTGCCTTGCCTTGCCTTTGTATTTCCTATTTTATTTTCCTTTCTCATCAAAGAAAAAATTTCCTACTAAAAAGTATTTGGCAAGTTCCCTGGAAATAAAAATAAAGTAGCCTGCACTTTGTCACCTCATAATAAACATGTTTGTTTTCACAGGAAATCTATTTTTTTTATTTTATATTTTTTGGCATTTATGAACATGTAACAGATTTCTGTTTTATCCCAGAGAAGGAAACTGAGGGTAGGAGGTCACACTGTTGTTCAGTTGGCAGTCAAACGCCACCATTTCAGAGACACGGTGCTGAAGAAATGAGGAATTTATGTCAATGGTAGAAAAAACTGCAGTAAACTATTGTAGCCCCCTTCCTTTTCCATTCTTCCTCTCCCATTTCACCTCCTCTTCCTTCAGCTTGTTGTTGTTGTTTATTTCCTAACAAACAATTCTTTGGGAGCCAGGTCCAAAGGTTTATAATGTACGTGATGGGAAAGTATTACAGTTTGTTCTGTTTGTTTGTTTTTGTTTTTTTGTGTGTGAAGAAAATAGCCCCCAGAGTCTTGCACATGCTAAAAGTATGTTCTTCCACTGAGCTGCAGCATCTAAGACACAGTATAAAACAATTTTTATGGATCTGTTTGTATGTGTATGTCCTCATGTAAACAGAACATGTGTGTGTGTGTGTGTGTGCGTGTGTGTGTGTGTGTCCATTTACAAATATTTATAAAATATGGAGGTATAAGAAATATGCAGCAAAAAGTTAGTATAGTCTTTTTTTTTTGGAGGGGGGGGTAGTTTTGGTTTGGTTTGTTTTTGTAGAGATTCATTCTAAATTTATGCTTTTCTTTAATCAAATAAAACCTAAAGAGTCAGATAAAGGGTTGTAAAGTTTAGCAGAATCCCAAGTGAAGTAAAGAAAAGGGAAAGGGGAATAGAAGAAAGCTTTATCTTCAAAGCCACAAGAGATATCTTGTGCTTAAAAAGGTGAAACAACCAGCCACAGTCTTGAGCCATCGTTCCCATTGAAATGAAGAAGCTGTTGGAAGAACTTCTGGCAGACATATCACCAGTGCCTACCAAGCGTCAGCATCACCTGATACTCACAGACCCACAACCCCAGTTTTCTAATTGAATAATACAGGCTGAAGTATAAAACAAGCCAATTTGATGTGAGATCCTGCATAGACCAGCACGGGACACTCCTGGGAATTCAGTAAAACTTGCAACACAATACAGCCTCAGTTAGGAAGGTAAAGGATACAGACCCTAGGACGGGTCCAGTTCCCAGGAACGCCTGCTTGTCTGCAGTATCAACCACACAAGCACATCGGAGACTTAACACAGGGAGTCACGTATTCTAACGGAGCCTGTGCAGATTTTTGTATAACCCTGATTTCATCGTGACTTGGATTAAAATCGTTCAGCGTCCAGTTCCCACTGCTGCCTAACTCCCATGAATCCTGCCATTCAAGTCCACATGGAGACATGTTTCCTTATTGTTTTCTGTACAAAGCGAAACAACTACAAACCATGTCATTTAATGAGAGTGTAGTGCTTGTAGCCTCCACTCAACCCGATTTCTGAGCCATGTTTATTTTCAAAAACTCGAATAAAACAGGTATGCATACACTCCCTTCTATTATATGATTGCATTTTTCTTTTTAAAAAGCTTCTTTCCTCTCACTCTTGTACAGATGAGAACCAAATCCATTGCTGAGGAATCATGGCCTGTAACTCCTGTTTCTTAATCTATCCTCTCCTTCTTTACATTTGTTTTCAACTTAAGAATATGCCTCTCCCAGGAGACAAAGAAGCTAAAGCTGTAGTAGACATCAAAGTAGTTGACTGAGCCTCCCAGAGAATCAAACAAGACTAGAGCCAGGGGAAGAAAAGAAGAGAAAGGAGGTGAAGAGAAAACATGTGTCTTGGTCTTTCTGATAGCATCTATCTCATCTTGAAGTCTCTGAAACAAATATTGAGTGGGCTTTTCTAGAAAAATGTCAGAAGGGGAAAGGTGATAGTGAACTCTGTAAATGAGACAGATGTAGTCAGCCGAGTTTGTAGCCTTTGGTTTTCATAAACAGAAACCAGTAGGAACAAAAAGGAATTTTGTGAATGTAAGCTATGGGTTATCTTGCCTTTGGGAGGGTGGAAACAGCTATTTCCTTGGCACGACACAGCTGCCACTCCGCTGGGGCATGCAGCTAAGTACATTGTTCTCTGCTGTCTACTTAACAAGTATTTCCAGTCAGAAGACAGTCATGTGCTGAACATTTGACCCAACTTCTCCCAAGGTGGTGCCTCTGCCTCTCTCCACACTAGGACGTTTTACACAGACTTTATCACTGATCAGTTCGTACAGAGAATGCTATCTTAGCTCTGGCAGTTACAAAAACGGCAGAATGTTTTGAGATTTGTATCAGATTTAGCTACTAAAAAGAACTAGAATTTTTGTTTCATATTTTCTTTTGCTGGAAAACTATTTAGAATGATAATCGAGGATTTAGAATAAAATTATACTCTAGGATATCTCCATGAAAATAGCTAATTAATATATTTTGCTCATAAGTTATGTTATTTGCTAAAAATAAATGTACTATTTACCATTTAAATTTATGCTGGTATTTATTTCAAATGAGCTTCATAAAAGAACAAAACCAAAACTATAAAGAGATTTTTTAATTTAATATGGAATCCAAACTTTTTTATTTGAAAAGTTTTTTACCTTAGCATTGATCATTTTAAATTTTCTTTAGAATTTTTATGATTAAAAAGTATGGATTGGCATATTTTTTAAATGACATGAAAGGAAAAATTTAAATGTCTATCTATGACTTTCAGTAACCTAAGATAAAAGAATTGGAATATGTTTATATTTCTAAAGAACTATAGCCACCGATTTTGATATATTGAGTATACTCCCTGTAGCTCATGAGTTTTTAACACATAACACATAGCAGTAAAAATGTAAAACATTTGAGGATGACAATTTCAAATATGTATATATATGGCACATTAGCTTCACTAACTAAGGACCTATTGAGATCTGAAATGCACACTCAAATCCAGACTGAAATTTTCCTTTTCTCCTAATGTGTTCTGTCCACATTGGGGGGGGGGGAGTGCAATAAAAAAGAGTATTTAAATGAGAACACTCGGTTCCAAAGTGAGTTTTTAGTTGGAGATATGGGACTGAATTCATCTATTTGTGTATCGGCACTCCTCTGAAACCCCATCACAAGTTTCTATGCTTAGGTATCATCATCATGCAACACAGGACTAGTGAACAGCTCTGATCACAGATCCTGTGGAACTTCAGAAACAATACTTCAGATAAGCCAGATATGGTGATGCACACCTGTAATTCCAGGACTAAGGAGGTTGAGCCAGGAAGATTACAGAGTTGACGCCAGCCTGGGCTTCATAAAGAGAAACTGTCTGGGGTAAAAAGGGTGGAGGTAGTCAAGTGTGAGCCTGATGTTATCACCGTTATAAGACTTTGTGTCAACATTTCAAAATTCTTCTTCAAAAATAATAAACATGAAATTGAAAGTAGTTGCCAAAGAAAGATAACAGCAAGAAACCTCTATGTTCTTTGTGGATGCCCACAGTGTAGTAAGAAGTGTCTACTAAGAGAGAGTAGATCTTGTTCTGCCTTTGGTCATCCATATAAGTCACATCAAACGGATGGTCCTCGGGCTCTATACAATAAAGAAAAAAGCTTTGGATGAAGGCCATGAAAATAACTAAAAGAACTAGAGTCTATAGCCTTCTTGTATATTGTATAATCTAAAATGTAATAGAATGTTCATTGTTTATAGAGAAAATAGACAACTATAATGTATTATTCGTATCTTTGTCTTGTTATAATTATTTTACCTTGTTTTATACCTTTACTGGATGTATTCTTTCTTTTTTCTGTTTTGATACATTCCTTAATATACTTATCTAAAGTTTTCTTCCTTGATTATGAAGGGAAAATTTCTCTTCTCAGCTGTGGTAAAGATATATCAATTAATGGTACAATGAAGAGTTTAGCTATAGTCTTTATATGTTGGCAAATTTGAATCCAAAGGGCATCGAACAGTGTTATGCATGCCATGATCACTGAACAAGTGTTAGTGGACACAAATAAAAATGTCATGACTATCATCTACAACTCTTAATATTTTAACAGTATGCTCGTAGAAACAAAGCCCATACATAAGGGTGAATACTTATTTGACAAACCTGAAAAACACAAATGAGAAGTTAAGGAACTGCAGAGGCAGACTATGCAATGAGCAGAGAGACTTAATGCATTACATGTCCATGCTTGGTCTTCATATCTAAAGCAATCCAGTCAAATAATATTTATACAAAAAAGGAAAAGTTTAATCTTAACAAGTATAGTATGAATCAAGAAATTATATTGTATCCAATTCCCAAATGAACTCCCAATGCTTCAGACCATGATTTTATGGCTTGTTCGGCTGTGGTGTTCTGCAGGCTTGTCATAATGAAGACATGACTCCTTAGATGTGGTCAAATTACAGATTTGCAGGATTCTTACAAGTGATCAGAAGCAGAATGAGGTAATTAAAAGGGTCAACTAAAAAATTAAAAACAATTTGACTCAATCATACATGCTAATGAAATCTTCAGACTGGATGAAGAAATGAAATTTTCAACGAATCCCTAACCACATTGCAAATGGTAATTGCAGTTTTAAAAAAATTACTCATTACTCTTCAGACCATCTGTTCTGAAGACACATTAAAGAAGTTTAATTCAGCTCCTCTGTTAATGCACTGGGCAGAGATGTTCTTCAGCAGGGAAATCACTAAGGAGGATCAGGAAGCATGAAGCTTCCCGTATCTCCCAGCCCGATCATCCAAACAACTATTACCCCTGTTCATACCTTCACTGCCTCTACTTTTCCAAACGTAATAAATCATAGTGGGAAGCTTCACAGTTTTCCCTGGTTATATTACTTCATAATTTTCACTTATCATTAAAAGTTTAATAGTAATTTGCACTATTGAAATATCATGTGAAGTAGATACTTCGTTGTTTTATTTCTTTCATGATCACCCACATTAAGTTCCCAAGGAGCGTTTATTAAACAGCACAGCTTTGTCTATTCTCTGAGCTTTAAAGGTGCTCAATATAACCACAAGGCCATGGGCACCCCTTAGAGCCCCATGTGCCTCTTCCAACACGCCAACATTCTTCTTCACTCACCACTTTCGCCAACTCTCTATTCTGTAAATTCAGAATTTTTCACCTCTTTACACTCAGTCTTCACACCTGACTTTCCTCTATCATCTGGCAGCCCCAACCTGTATCGTCTCCGTATGTGATAGCGTCCACCTGTGCATAAGTCTTTCCAATCTGAGTCCCATCTCATACACTGGCCAAAGGCCAGTTCCCAGAAACCCTTGTTTGCCAAGGAAATAACACCAAAAGCTCTACCTTCCAGATCAGGTATCTTCATCCAAACTTGGTTAATAAGGTTACTAATACACTGCTCTTGTCAATTCCAGTCTTTAGTTTGCAACTATTTTTATCTCTGTCTATTATCCTATGAATATTTTTAATTTTGATGAACAGGATGAGCTTCTTTCTGGTGTGTGAGTGTGTGTGTGCGTATGTGTGTGTGCATGAGCGTGTGCGTGTGTGTGTGCATGTGTGTGTGTGCATGTATGCCACTTTTGTGGGGTTGCCTTCACTTGTCAGAAGAAGGTGTGAATCTCTTGCAGTTGGTGTCATCCAGTGTGTGGTACTGGGAAACAAACTATGATACTTTAGAAGAGCAACAAGCTCTATTAATTGATTCATATCTTCAGCCAAAATATGTATGCCTTGAATATCATTTTTCAGCATCTAGACTAGTCTGGTGCACAGGAGTTAAATGATAGGCATTTAGTCAGCAGTTGTTTGGGGAATATACATATATATATATATATATATATATATATATATATATATATATGGGAAGATAGCAACAAATGAAGCACAAATTTCTTAGCGTTTTAAGATTCCCTGAGTTTGAATTCCCAATAGCTCCAAGCTAACCTATTAGAAATCGTCAAGTACTTGAATATTACTTGATCTTTATCCTTTTGCAGTGTGGAGAATTAAGCCCAATCCTTGTCTATGACTTGTAAGAGCTATATTCACAGGTGAAGGATTTCAATTACATTCCCCTAAGATTTGACCGTTTGATTCATCATTGGTATACATTTACTCTTTTAGACTCCAGCCAGGGAAGCAGGTAAGTTAATTACAGATCACCTATCCCTCTGCTCCTTCAAATCCAATCCTGCAGTTTTATTTCCAGCTCTTTATCATACTACCTGATGCAGCCTCTCTTTCCCCTGCCCAATCTCCATTGTATCACACAGATCTTCCCCTCTAAACTCCCTAGATCCTCTGATTGCATTATCCCCACACTCAACTCCAGCAGACATTTTCTGGAAACCCACAGCCCATGCTGGCCAGGCAAACATGTAGACTAACTACAGATATTCACCTCACACTCTTCCCTCCCAATTCCAATCTCTCATTCTCATCCCCATCTCTGTGCTGAATGCTGGCTGTGACCTCCCCCTACTTTCTACCTTCGTATCTAGCTGATCATGCATATCTTCTACTTCAACCTTCTTTGCACTCATACTCTTATCTCAGCCTACAACTCTACCAGGCTATCACTAGGAACCCACTACCCAAGCCTGCCGGAAAAGCAAGGAGTCTAACCTTGCTAGCTGACCTTCAGATTTTCAGTTTTCATATCAAATCCCCCAGTTCTATCCCCAGCTCTGTAGCAGACTACATATTATAGCCTGTCCTCAGTCTCTTGCTACTCTTCCTAGGATACTGATGAAACACACTACTTTCTTCCCTTCTGCAGACCATCACAGCCACTTTCCTCTAGTACAACCCAATTCCTGTCAACCCTCAATATCTAGAAACACATCTTATGCAGAACCCACAGTGGCCACAAATATCAGGATCCCAAAGAATTTTTTACCAGGCAACACACAGCCATCACATTCTCCTAAGAACCAGAGAGGGTAGAAACCAAGGAACAAAAGATCTACCCAACAAAAATAAGACTAAATATCAAAATCTAGACTTAAGATCTTTCCAAGCCCAGATACCAAGATGCCAGCATAAAACTGCAATCAATAACAGCAAGGACAACTAATGCCCAGCATCCCTACAACAGTAAGACAGGTATCTTAAAATAGTCTTAATGAATATGATAGAGGTCATTAAACAGAAAATTAATGAATCCTTCTTAAACATCTATGAATATGAGGCCACCTCATTTGAGTGATGGGGAGATGAGGAAAATAGGGGGGGAAAGCAATATGTATGCTATATAGAGGCGGAATTGGACACAAGATGTTGCTGAGGAACAGGTTGATGTCAGTGGAATGTATTGCTTCACTGAGACCATGGTGATGGCTGTGGTCCAGGCTGCCTCACAAGCCATTGCTGGGTCTATGGACCTACTGAAACAAGGCAATATGTTCATGGCTCATGCTATCACGGGAAACCATGTAGAAGCCGGTGATCCATGGTCCTTCTGATTATAAAGAACAAGGAAGCTACTTCTGCAGTGATGTTGATGATTTCAGACTCATATTTGAGAACGAGGGACATGGAAAGATTCTGTGAAAATTCTTACCCTGACCCCAACCCCCTCAAAAAAAAAAGTAGCAGCCTAAACAGTGTGATAAGGATGCTGAAATCAACCTTTCACAATTGATGACTTCTGGTTGGACTATAGAAGGGGAACAGCAGTTCTATTTCAGCAGCAGACCACTGACAGTTTGCCCATGCACCAATAAGTATATCAATAAAATGAACTGGACTCTTTTCTTTCTCTTTTTACTTTCTTCTTTTTCTGGAGCAAGGGGCACAAGGTTGGGGCCAACTAGGAAAGGACTGTATAATGAGTGTGATTGTGGAGCAAAATGTGAAGTTCCAAAGAATCAATAAAAATATTATGTTAAAAAAGAAATAAAAGTGATCACATTATACATATCTATAATATTTATATTTATATCTCAGTCTTTGAAGATGCAATAGAAGAAATGAATACCTTGGTAAAGAAAATGTTAGTTACAAGAAAAACCAGGGAGTCACAAGCTATGCAAAAAATCTGGGATGATACAGAAAAAATAAATAAATATAAGAATAACATACATAGAAGAAAAAGAAACCTATGTCAAAGCTACAGAAATTATTTTCAATAAAATCACAGAAGAAAATTTCCTTAACTTGGAGAAGGGGATGTCTATCCAAGTACAAGAAGCATGCAGAACTCCAAATAGATCAGGTCTGAAAATAAAATCCACTTGGGAAATAATGATCAAAATACTAAATGTACAGAACAAAGAAAGAGTATTAAAGGTGGCAAGGGCAAAGGAAAATATAACATATCAAGGCAAACCTATTTGAATAAAAACTAACTTCTCAATAGAGGCCAGAAGGACCTGGAAAGATGTGCTATAGACTCTATGAGATCACAAATATCAGCACAGACTTCTATACCCATCAAAATTCTCAATCAAATTAGATGGAGAAAATAGGACACACACACACACACACACACACACACACCACTACCACCACCACCACTATCACCACCACCACCACCACCACTACCACCACCACCACAACAACAACAACAAAATAAGAGGAATCAATAAACACTGATTACTCTTATCTCTCAAAATCAATTTCCCCAATGAAAAGACATAACTAATAGAATGGTTGTGAGAATAGAACCATTTATTCTGCATCCTACAAACATATTTTATTATCAAAGATACAGATAGCCTTAGGGGTAAAAGAATGGAAAAAGTTATTCCAAGGAAAAGGAGCTAAGGAGCATGGTGGTGCCACCATTTAATATCAAACAAAACATTAAACTTCAAGCCAAAATTGATCAAAAGAAAATGAGAAGGATACTTACCAAAGGGAAAAATCTATCAAAAGGACATTGCAAGTTTTAACATCTATGTACCAAACACAAAGACACCCAAGTTCATAAAAGAAACACTGCTGCAGCTTAAATCACGTATTAACCCTTACACACTGACAGTGAAAGTTGTTCAGACCCCATGTTATTAATCGATATATTATCCAAATCCAAACTTAACAGAGAAATGCTGAAGCAAAATGAAGTTATAAACCAAATGGACATAACAGATTTTTACAGAATATTTCATCCAAAGATAAAAGAATATACCTTCTTCTTAGCACCTCATGGAACCTTTTGTACAAAATTCGCTACAGTCATAAATATCACTATCTCTGGTTTCAACTTGTAGTACAGAACTTTAGTAATACAAACAGCATGATATTGGCACATACACACACACTCACACACACACACACACACACACACACACACACACAGATATGTTGATTGAAGGAATCAAATCGAAGACCCATACATAAATCTACACACCTATGATCATTGATTTGTGATTTTTTTTTAAATAAAAGTTTCATCATCAACAAATGGTGCTGGTTAAATCATTAACCATAGTTACATGTAGAAGATTACAAATGGTTCCATATTTATCACCCTGAAAAAATTCAATTCTATATAGATTGAAGACCTCAACATAAAACCAGATAACCTTGAATTAGATAGAAAAAAAGTATGAAATCACCTTGAACTACTTGGCACAGGAAAAGACTGACTAAATAGAACATTGTTATCATGGGTACTAAATCAACAATTAATATAAAGGAATCTTATGAGACTGAAAAGTTTCTGTAAAAAAGTAAGGGAAAGGACAATGTCATTTGGATAAAGCATCAGTCTACGCAATGGGGAAAGATTTTGCCAACTACATACCTAATAGAGGGATAATATATAAAATATATTCAAAAATAAATAATAGATTACAGAAAACAACAAATTACCAATTAAAATGGGGTAGAGGAGCTTGAAAAATAGTTTAGTAGTTAATAACATTAGCTGCTCTTCCAAAGGACCTGTGTTCAATTCCCAGTACCCACGTAGCTGCTCACAAGTGTCTGTAACTCCAGTGCCTAAGATCTGACTCATTTACATAGACACACATGTAGGCAAGAAAACCAATGCACATAAAATAAAAGTAAATTTTTAAAATGGGGTACATATTGAAACAGAATTCTCAGTAGAGGAAACGTAAATGACTGAGAAACACTTAAAGAAATGTTTAGCATACTAGTTATGGAGGAAATGCAAGTCAAAACCACTTTGATATTTCATGTTATAACCATCAGAGTTTCTAACATTGATAAAATAAGTGACAGCTCATGCTAGTGAGGATGTGGATTGCTGGAGGGAATACAAACCATTATGGAAATCTGTATGATGGGTCCTCAGAAAGTTGGGAATTGATCCGTTCAAGCTATACGACTCTTAGGCATATACCCAGATGATGCTACAGAGACACTTGCTCAATCGTTTTCATCACTGCTTTATTTACAACAGCCAGAAATTGAAAACCACAGAAATTGGAAATTGGGTGTCCCTTGACAGATGATTGGGTAAAGAATATGTGATACACAATGGTTTAAAAAAACGAAATCATAAATATCACAGGTAAATGGTTGGAACTGGAAAAAAATCATCCTAAGTAAGGTAGTCCAGGATCAGAAAGACAATGATGATATGCATTTGCTTATATGTGGATATTTGCTATTAAGTCAATGATAACCAAGCTACAATCTATAAAAACATAAAATACAGGTTTGGTATAAATTAAAGAACTGAGCCCAGGACAGAAGCAAATAGATCTCCCTAGGAAAGGGAAATAGATAGCTATGGGTGGATGGAGAAGGAGGCTGGAATGGAAGGAACACATGAGGAGAAAAAAGGAAGGGGATGTAAGAGAGAGATTATATGAACAGACATATAAAACTAAGAGCCATTTGAGGGGTGGTATAAAAACCTACCATAGTAGAAACTCCCTAAAATATATACATATATAAAGAGGTCCTGAATGAAATTTTCAAATAATGAGGAGACAGAGCCCTAGCTGGACACTACTTGTCACCAAATGAAACTTCCAGTCCTAGGGATGTGTTATATCTAATTGAGTTGTTAGCCAAAAGAGTCCTATGGGAACCCCCAAATAAATTAGACTGTTACCAAGACTATAGAGATTGCTCTCCACAAACTTATGACAAGGCCCTACTGCTGAAGACAACACCTACAAAAGTCATTAATATGGGGAAGCTGGTGTCTACATAGAGCCTTCAGCTCTATGTGCTATTATCTGTGGTACAAGAAGGTACTGTGAATGGTACCTAAAAAGAAAAATAAACACCAAATCAGACACAAACCCTCCAATCTACAATGGTGTCTTATCTGTAAGATATGGTAGACCAATAGTAGCACACTGATGTGACTTAAGATCACATCATTAAGATAGAACTCACAACTGATATTGCTTGGATGATCAAGAACATAAGACTCGAGAGCCCATCAACCTAGTGTAAAAACAAATGTTGCAGCTCTACTAAAAGAATGTAGCAATAAAATGACTCCTAATGACATTTTGCTCTAATAAGTCAGTGCTTTGCTAAGACATCACCAAAGATGTCTTCTCCTGCAGAAGGTGGTAACAAATACAGAGACCCATATCCGGAATATGCAGAGAGTAAGAGATCATGAAACAACCAGACCTAAAAGAAAACTCTCCAACAAATCCCTCCCCTCAGGACTCAGGGAACCCAGTGGAAGAGGAGGTAGGAAGAGTGTCAAAGAAGAAGAAGAAGAAGGAGGAGGAAGAGGAGGAGGAGGAGGAAGAGGAGGAGGAAGAGGAGGAGGAGGAGGAAGAGGAGGAGGAGGAGGAAGAGGAAGGAATGGAGGAAATCCAAGGAAACAAGACCCACTAAATCAAGAGGAATCTACACACATATGAACTCTCAGAGACTGAGGTAGCATGTTCATGTCCTGCATAGATATGCATCAGATGAGGTTCTAGAGCTGAGAGGAAAAGTACACAAATGCCCTCACTTCCAAGCAAGAATCGATCTCCAATTGGTAACCATCTCCAAATGAAAATGTAGTTTCAGTGATCTCTCCTGACCACTCATGCACCTGTACTCACCTTACGGTAATCTCTGACATTTGGTGATATATGAATATATGAATGAGAGTATGTATTGCTTCATAGCAGAACAGAATGATCCCCAACTTTCACTCATGCTACCGCAAATGTCAGAATTTAGTTTTTTAAAGGCCGAGCATTATTCCACCATGTTTCTCAACCCTACTTTATGTGACTATTCATGAGTCCATAGACAACTACATTCTTTCTGTCTACTATTCGATAATAGGCAATCAAGTACTGGCTCTCTTTAACAAAACAGAGTAATTTCATAGTAGTAGGATTACTAGATAACAAGGTAGTTCTTGGTTTGAATTATTATGAGAACACTCCAAACTGTTTTCTATAGAGACTATACTAACTTGCATGCCCACCAAGTGTGTACAATATGTCTCTTTTCTCCATGTGCTCAATAAAACTTGATTGTCTTTTGTCTCTGATAATAAACATTCCAACAAGAATTAAATGATAAAAAAAAAATTTAGTTTCCTCCAAGCAAGTTTTATTGGGAAAACAAACTACCCTTAAGGATAGGCCACATGCCCAGCAGTAGATGACCAACAGAAAAGAAAACCAATGGCATCTTTGGGGGTTCCTTATTTTTTTATGTAGTGTGAGGCTTTATTTTTAGATACTTTGTTTCATTTAGGTTTTTTTTTTAATCCTACAGGTTCTTTGGGTCTATATTCTGGCTTATAGTTTAGTGTTTCTATGGGATTCCTCTACAGGTCAACACATGGCTCTCTTGGGCTCTTTTTCTTCTGTTTCTTTGTTTTGTCCTATCCTAATGCCTTAGTTTTTATTATAACACATCATATCATATGAAGCAAATCATTTAATATCATATAATACCATAACAATTGTATTGTATCATGTTCTTATCCGTTAGAAGCCTGCCTGATTTCTAATGATAGACAGAATGGGGTTGGATCTAGATGGGAGAGGAAGTGCAGGTACTAGAGGGAGGGGAAACCATGATCAATATATAGAATGTGGCAAAAAAAAGTGTACTTTTATTGAAAGTAAAAATACTCTTTAAAGCAGCAAAGGTATTTATATCTAAGAAAAAAATGTCAAAGTGTAGATTTCATATTATGACATTGGTCTGAATTACTAGATAGATTCTTTTATGCCGTATTAATAGAAATGTCTACCATTTTGAACAATCATTGTTCATACATTTTGTATTCCTAAAATAGTTAAAAGGTTTATTTCCAACAAATGTTCCTTGGTAGCTCATTCATGACATTTTCCTGGAGATATTTTCTAAACTTTGTTTCAGAATCTCAAGAGAGTATATGAGATTAGATCCCCCAAACTTCCTTGATCTTACAAGAGGCTGTCCTGTGACTAAATTTGGCTCACAGCTTGTGGTGCCCAGTAGACATATCACTTCAGAGCTGAAAGAAACGATCCCCCATGAATTCACTCTAGCTTTCCTATTTTCTCTTCTATCATTTGAAAAAGTCTGAAGTTGGTTGATGCTATTAATCAAAAGCATCTTTCTCCCACAATTTTGCCCCCATAAACCTTCCTATACAACCACCCTGGGCTATGACTTAAAATGGAATTTAATAAGACAAGGCTGGTTGATATCCATGGGAGGCCTCCACTTTTCTGAGAAGGGGAGGAGGGGTGGCCAGGGGTGGGAGGGATAGTGAGAGAGAGAGACTAGGAAAAGAGGGGGGACAGAAAGCTGTGACAAGAATTTAAGTAATGAATAACTTTTTTAAAAAAGAGAGAAAGAAAACTGCAATGTCTAACCCATGAGAATATAGGCTATGTATTGCCCTTGAATCATTGACTAGTATAGCAAGAGAAGACCCAAGAGTTTAATTCAGATGTCCCTAACCATGGTTTCATGTTGGATGTAAATACTGAGCTCTTAAAACATACCCAAGGTCTAGAGATTGGGGAGATATGTCAATTGGTACAGTACTTGTCATGCAAGCATGAGGCTCTGAGACTGACTTCACAGCAAATGTGGGGCTCAGTGGGTTAAGCCAATAGTTACAGTGCTGGGAAGATAGTGACAGGAAGATGTCCAAGGTTTGCTGGTCTGCCCTGTCCGGCTGAGCTCCAAATTCACTGAGACAACCTATTTCCAAACAGTGCAGGTAATCAAGCAAGACACTGGATGTTGACCTCAGTCGCCCTGTAAATATGCGTGTGCTTATCCCTCAAAGATGGGCTAACACCTACATGCACCACCAGCAACCTCATACATACCACTCCTAGTGTCTTATTCATACATTCTCAATATTTCTTCCATATTGGATTCTAGTACTGAACTTAACTGGAGCTGGGTCTCTTTACACTGCTGAATATTTAATCAAAAATTGCATATGAAGTTATTTAAACTCCTTTTCTATATTCTGTGGGATAAGCAGAATGTACATGTCATCAGAGTCAATTATTCTGCTCTGAAGTTTAGCAGTGTAATTCACAACCATGATCAAAAGCAAATATCAATCCCATTTAGCCCTTACATCTGCAGGCACTGAGTTATTAAAGTCACTCTAATAAAATTGGAACTACAAAAGAAGTTCAGAGGGAAATAAACAGAGAGGACAATGAATTTTACCTCGTATATTCTGCTGAAAATAGAAGCGATTAATTGTCGAATCATTATCATATTACAAATAGCTTTATCTTCATTGTTAATTCAAAATCAAGCATAAATAATAAAAACTAGGAATCTTATTAGTATTGATGATATTAACATCAATAGCAATATTAGTTGCATTGGTGGTAGTATTATAAAAGCCATCTGTTTCTTGCCTTCAGAATTACAAAGCTGTTTTTGGTAGGTTCATATTATGGCTATGTGGTTTATCACTTTAGCTATAATTAGTTTTATTGTTTCAACAAATAATAAAAATTATTCCACTCAGTTTTGAACATCTACCAAGGCTTGGGTGAGATGACGTAGGTAGCTTAGATGGCTATAAATATAATTCTAGTAGTACTTAAACCCCAGAAACACAACCATATCTTTTGCTGTCTGAAATAAGTCCTGTTATTATTTTTCATATATGTAAGATTGATTTCCCCTAACTGGAGTATTCTCATAGACAAACAAATGTTCTCCCAAATTAAATTGAAGTACTTAAAAATGATCATTTGATTTCCTGGGTGGAATATAATAATAATTGCACCAATAGGTAAAATGAAGAAATATGTTAGTACTCTCACATTTCAATAAGATGACACATAAAATATTTAAGCCAGCAATAACTATAGTGAAATGGCCACTGGAAAAGATGCCATGAGTATCAAGTCTCAAGAGTTAGGATTCATTGGCTTCCTCTCAATTAGAATGCCAGTACACCAGCCAAATTAGTTTTTCACCTGTTACCATTTACCATTTGAAAGATAATCAGTCTGTTTTATCATTTAAATAGTAATCCATTCTTAGCACAAAACGAGAAGAAAATATTATTTACTTCTTATGTATTGAATTACAAATGATTCTAATTGAAAGTAGTTTATAAAATTCTTCTATTGTCTCTAAAAGTTAACAAATTTTATACAATGGATGAAACTTAAATAAAATAGAAGGAAGAACGATTAAAAATATAGAAGTGTACACAGAAAATTTTTCTAAAAGTAAATTTAAATCTACTAAAAACTTAGAGAAGCAATTTTATTGACTAAAGATTGTTTTGCGCCTTGATTGAAAATGCCATTTGGTACTAGTTGCCTCTTTGCCCAGCATTAGTGTTTTTCCTCTGGTTATTGATTCATATACTTAACTTGGTAGCCTCAGCAATGGCATCCAGAATCTTGGCAAATAGTCAGTTTGAAATTAAAAGATTAAGTCCATCAAAAGCCTATTATAAAACCTGGAAACAAAAAGAAAATGAAGGCATACAAATAATTTTTAGCTTACTAATTTAAAAATGAACACTAGAAAAGAATTCTTAATTAACTCTATGAAGTTGTTCTCCTGAACATACTCATTTTCTCCAGGAGATGAAACTCTATTGTAGTTATATTTCCAAAGACCAAAGAAACTTAATTGAGATGCCTAAAAGATAGTAAGTAGGACTTGTTGCTATGACTTCAACAACTAGCACACAGCTAATCAGTATCCATTGCCAGCACAAAAAAAGGAGCTGGCTATGTCAGTTCCTTAGCTTTCCTTCTAAAGATTCAGTGATCAAAACTAAAATTTGACCTAGAAGCTGTCATGAGTATAAAGATGCATGACAAAAGATTTGGCAAGTGTTAATAAGAATTGAAAAAATAATGACCCACAGTCAGAATTCCCAAACTTTGAGGATAGTCAAATAGAGCAAAAAACCAGCCAAGGGCCTAACAGGCAAAGATGATACCCAGTGTAGCGTGATGGGCAGGCTCATTACTTGGACTTGTTGTCAATGTTGAAAGCTGAATGTTTCTCCATACTAAACAGCCAATAAATAAACAGTGAGCTACAGCCAGCGGGACAGAGGATGAAAGCCAGTGACAAAGAAAACAGAAGGACTAACTTGAGGAAAACAAAAGGCACTTGTACCTCATTTCTGTAGTCCTTGCAGGAAATGGAAGATCACACAGAAAAGTCCTGCTTCCTGGTCATGAGATAGACCCTGTACATAATTGCATTTGAATTTCATCGGTACATAGCACCACATATTAATTGAGAAAGAAGCCAGGAACAAGTAAAAAACGAGCATAATTACCAATATCCAATTAGTTTTTTAATTATCTATTCAGAAGACATGATCTTAATTATGTTGTGCTCTGCTTTGTTTTGATTATGCTGTTTTGAATCAGTCCCTAGCAAGGTAGATAAGAGAGAACTGAGTGACTATTTCAACACCACAGATTATAGCCATCTTCAAGCATGCCTTATTTGAATTATAAAAGCCAAAAAAGAACCAAAAAAAAAAAAACAAGAAGCAAACACAACAAAACAAAACAACCACAAAAACAAAGGAAAAAAGAAACAGAATGGGGAAAACAGAAAAACAAAAGTGAATGGAAGAAGTTTCCAGATTCTAGAGAACTAAAGGTAAGACTGTAAACTCTAAGTTACAAACAAAAGGAATCTTTCTCTCTTCCCTTCATGTCGATCACACATGTATTGAACTGTTAAGAAGGATGGAACAGAATGAACTTTTCACAATAGTCAAGAATGAACAATCTTTTGATTTGCTATCCTTATGGGCCATATTTATATACAACCAAAACATTTACATTTTAGATCTTTCAACTTATTTTGATCATTACAACATTCTATTAAGTTATACCTAATTAAATAGAATAAATTATAATTAGAGTCTTCACATCTCTAGATCAGGTGTTTTAAATTTTGGATTGGATCGTGGTAGTTATCTAGATAGACTTTAGAACTTGTTTAGAAGTTCTATGTGCATGTCGTCAGCCTGGGAGCACAGTCTTTTAAATAAGTCTTCTATTTACATCCTTCCTGGAGGACTATGTAAGGTGGCAGGAAGTCATGGAAGATTTATAAACAAATGGACATAGCTACTTTGAGCATTTGGACCAACTGGAAGTATTCCAAATTGCTCTCCTATTTAGTTGCAGGGATGTGACATAGAGTTGAATTAACTGGAAATTACCAGAACTGTGACTATTTTCCAGTTTGTGCTTATACTTGGTGTCTTCTTCCAGGGTCTCACTGAAATGCCCGCTTCATCCCTGTCTTACTTTAGCCATAAATGAATTTTTGTACTCTCATAATTTCTAATGTCTGTTTTGTTATTACATTTACAACCAAGTCTGATGGGATAGCTATCTCTCTCAGCATTGCAAATATTGCATGTTCAGGAAAGCAGGAGGTAATTAAATGGGAGAAAAAAGGGGAGGCCAAGTTAGGGGAGAAGGAAGACACGGCTGGCTTGGAAGGGAAGAAACAAGAATAAGTTGCAATTGACAGATGTGTTACAATGTTGGAAGGAAACCCAGGATCGTCTATAGTAACTTTAAAAAATAAAGATACTATTGTTAAAGGCTGGGGGTTGGCCATATAATTTGTATAGGACAAACACTCTGAACAGGCTACAGTAGATCTGGCAGGGTGGCTGACAAGATAAGGGAAGGTCTAGATTTGAAGTGATAGGGTTGTGGAACAGGAAGGATAAGAGATAGTTGATTAGCTGAACCTCTGCTGGGTTCACTGCCAGGGCACTTTTTATTTTGTTTATAAAATGCTGGCTAGGGTGTGGTACCACATACCTTTCCAGAGGATGAAAATTTTAGTAATTTTTTGAGTAAAAGCTGGAGTGAAAGCAAGTTCAGATGTCATGGTGCATGCACACCCCACAGTCAAGGCTGTTTTGCTGCTCTTGATGGGCTTGCCATCATTACTGGCATTATCTCCTGACAAAGTCACAAGCCACCCTATTCCTCTTCAAAGCACTCTTTCATAAACCTTATGACTATAACCTCTACAGATCTCTTCCACTTTTAGCTAGTGTTTTTAATAAACTATTATACTAATTGCTATCTCTGCCGATAATCTTTAGAATAATCACATGGTTCCCTGAGTGTACATTTTTCTTTTTAATCTCAGTAAACAGATGTGCTTTAGTAATGGAAATTATTCGTACTCTGTGGCTCTCATTTTGTTACTGTATTCACAACCAAAGTGAGCATGTGGTTCACCCTTAGAGGTACCTGTTCAATTTTCAGTCAAATCAACACTAAAATAAATTCAAAAGGCTGCTTTTGCTGAGCGGAATAATCTTCTACATGGAATAGTTTGTAGCCTCATTTACAATATTATACTCATAAAAGACATGTGAATTGAGATTGATTTTTTTAAGCTTTTTACTTTTTACAGTGAGTGTTACTTTCTGTCTCAGCTTATTTGAACTAGGATTTATTTATTGTGTTGGGTAAATAGATATCAATTAAGAATGAATGAAATTAAAATTAATTTTCCCCAGTGATTTCTATGTCAGTTGGAGAACTTAAGACATCATTTGGTACAATGTTAATTTGGTACAATGTTCTGTTAGTTTCTCTCCAGAGACTTCACAGTGAAGTTGCTTTCTGACATATAATTAATAAACAAAATAATTTCCTCTTTTTAGAGCTTACTGTAGAAGGGAATAATGTTAGAAGGATGGCAGTGATGGATAACCAGGTCATACATCCTACGCATATTTAGTATGTAACTATTTATTATCTTCTGTACCATTTAGTACAAGACCAAAAAAAAAAAAAAAAAAGGAATGCAAAGAACTCTCCAAGAATCCAATGTTGTTGTCTTTTCAAAAAAAAAAAAAAAAAGACTGGAGTATAGACTAGATTTATTTTAATTTATTTTTTAACTTTATTATCTGCTCAGTAAAATATGACTTCAAAATTCTTTTAAAAATAAATCTACCTTAACACTTTTGAAATTTATGATTTTCTTTGTTAAAAAGAAAAACGAATTCAAAATATAATGCCCCAAAGGTGTAAGTCAACAGTGACTTTTATTTTATCTGGTACTATTCTGTTCTCTGGACTTTGATATTTAAATAATAACAAAATAATATCTTTGCTTGGCACCTAACTATTAGGATTTGATCACATTATGATTTTACCAGCAGAGAGTATTACCAGTAGCTAAAACATCATTTCTAGGATTGCAAATTGATTCCTGTAGCATTAAAATTATTTTATGACAAAGATACTATGCCAAGATTACAAATATAAATGCAAACCAAATAAACAAAATAAAATGCCCCAAATCTCCACACATATAAATAGCAACATGCATCAAAAGTTTAGGGTATTGAAATAAATACAAATTTACTCATTAAAATATCAAGCAGGCCAGTGAAATGGCTCACTATATAAAGACATCACTGCTTAAGCCTGATGACTTGAATTTGATGATAGCCAGAATCCATATATAAAAGTGAAATGGGAGAACTGATCCCACAAAGCTGTATTCTGCCCTCTACATACACACCTTGGCATGTGTACCCTCTAGACACATGTATCATATACTCAATAAAAACTTGTAAATAACAGTAAAAATGTCACCTTACTATATCACCTGTTAATAAATAATAAGGTATTATTACTATACAAAAATTAAAAATAAAATTAGCATTGCATATATAAAACTACTGATGCCTCTATTAACTCCTGGAATGTAGTGTTTGATGTTCTGTTATTTTTTAGTTTTGCTTTTATTTCATCCTCACTTGTTATGAATAAAAGAAATCTAAGGTAGCAATAAAGAAAAGTGACAAATCTTATAATAAAGCCTTAGGACTGCTTGTTGTTAGAAGATCAGGATGGAGACCACAAAGGAATTCCTAACAATAAATGATCTGTGTATTCTGGTGAGACATTTTTCTATAAAAGAAGCACTATCTGATGTAGGTCTTGTTTTATTTATTATCTTAGTTATTAGTTTGCTGTGGTTCAAAGCTGATTGGAATCTGTGGACTTCTGAATCTAAGTCCGGAATTTACAACTGTAAGTCACAGTAGCATATGTCAGCATTATCAGAGACAGTAGATACGCTTGGTTAACTCCTAACATCTCTTCGATGAGGATGTAACCGTAACGTATTTCATCATTTTTTATTCTCCCAACAGTTTGATTTTAGATTATATAATCCTACTTATTATTGCTTATTAATATATGTTAACTCTAAATAAAAATGTAAGAATAATAAATGTAATACAGTCACTGGAATGGGTGTTATTAATCTATTTAAAAAGTCCTTAGATGCCATCAAACACTTTTATAAGTAAATTTATTTTTACTTTCAAAATTAGATTTAAAGAGACTGGCACATGGTGCACCATTTCATACTAGCAGGTGGATTACTTTGGATTTAAGGTCAGCTTAATATACATAGTCAGTGCCAGGACACCCAGAATTACATAGTGAGACATCATCTTGGAGAAAAAAAAAAACAAACAAAAGGAAAAGAAAAAACAAACAAACAAAAACAATGGGAGGATCAAGTGGGGAGAGGGAAGAAAGGGGGCAAGGGAAGGAATATGGGGAGAGACATATAAAAGTAAAGATTATTTGAGGGGTAGCATGAAAATGTAATACAAAAAATACAAAAAATATAAATAAATAAAAAAGAAAATGTAATACAGTAGAAGCTTCTTAGAACACACACAGTAGAAGCTTCTTAGAACACACACATGTAGTAAGGCGATCTATAAAATTTCCAAGTAAAGGGGGAAGATCCTCAGTTGGGTATCATCTGTCACCAAACAAAGTCTCCAGTCTCAGCAGTGTGTTACATCTAATTGGCAAAAGGGATCCCATGACAACCCTCAAATAACCCAGGTTGCTGCTAAGGGTTTATATTGCTCTTCACAAACTGATGGCAAGACCCCATTGCAGAATCTAATGCCTATAGAACTCATTTAAAAATGGAAGAGTTCAGCTGGTGCCTACATACCACCTTCACCTAGTGCTTGCAAGCATCTCTGGTACAGGAAAAATCTGCCTGCTACCAAATACATACATACATACATACATACATACATACATACATGCATACATACATATATACATACACGCACGCACACACACACATGCATATATATATATATATGCCAACCCAGTGACAAATCCTTTAATCTACAATGGTGTCATGCCTGTAAGATATGTTAGGGCAATGATGGTTGAAAGCTTGTGGGAGTAACTAAAAAATATCTGACGTGACTCAAGACCCATATCATAAAATGAAAAACATACCAGGGAAATAAACTACTCTTAAGGATAGACGACATGTCCAAGAGTGGATGGCCAACAGAAATGAATTCAATGGTGTCTTTAGAGGTTTGCTGTCTCATAATATTTTGTTGAGGGTTTTTAAACTTATTTTACTTATATTAAATTTTATCTCTTTCTGTTTTTAACTTACAGTTGGATCTATATCACGGCTTCCAGTTCAATGTTTTTATGAGATTCCTGAGTGTGCAAATGAGTGGGTCTCAGTGTTATTATCATTTTCTTGTGACTTTGGGGGTGCTCTTTTCCTTCTCTTTGTTGTATCCTATTGCAATATGTTAGTTTTTGCTTTATGTTGTTATATTATATCATCTTCATTTTATTTTGTTATTATCCCTCGGAAGCCTGTTTGTTTTCTAATAAGAGACAGAAAGTTTGTGGATCCAGATAGAAGGGAAAGTGGGGAGAACCTGGAAGAAATAGAAGGAGAGAAAACACTAATTATGGATAGAATATGAAAAACTCTATTTTCAATAAAGTTGAAAAAAATCTTAAAGAACCATGTTTGATTTCTCTGGGTTCCATTGTAGATCACTCATTCCAAACGTGTTTCTTCTTTGGCTAATTAAATTACTCTACTCTGATCCTTTTTTTAAGTAGATCCTTCAATTTTCCTGTGTTGTTTATCACTTGCCAAAGCTCTTTTGTAACTGCCCAGCCCGAGCTGCTCCATGTTCGGGGGCCATTTTGTAACTGCCCGAGCTGTCCCATGTTCAGGGGCCACTTTGTAACAGCCCGTTCTGCTGCTCTGGTCCTCGGGTCAGGGCCTAGCAAGAGGGACGCGAAAAATGGAGACAAGACAGGGAGTCTGATCAAGTCTCTTCAAGTCTCTCTTATTGAAAGGAAATCCTGGGTATTTATACCCTTTACCACGTGACTTGCCCTCATGGACAAGCTCAACTGAAGGCACTACGTCACACGCCTTGTAGCCATTGATACCATGTGCACCTTGCAGCTGAGGGCACTAAACAGTGTAACAAGATGTCTATCAGAGTGTGCTCAGCTGTTGTGGGCTGTTGAAAACAAGTCTCTTATCAGGGTATATGGCTGGAGATGGCTGTAAAGATAATAGCCACTTTCAGCTAAGAGTTGGCTCCCAACACTCTTTATCTGGTATTACCTAGTTATATCCCTATCCCTATTCTGGACAGACACACTTAATTAGTCCTTTACCATCTTTTCCTTCTCTTACCACCATGAAGACTTAATGTTTTACACTCCCCAACAATCAGTTCTCTCCTTCATTTACTGTGTATGTTGGTAAATAAGGTGATATAAATACCTTAAAATTCAGGAATTTGATGACATCTTGGCCAACTATCTGGAAAATGCTACTCCCAGAATCTAGACTTGGCACCAAATAATGAAGAGAAACTACATATTAACAAATAACTGTTAACAGTAAAACAAACAAACAAACAAAATATGTACAGATCAGATCAAATATTGAGGGTTTATAGAAAAACAGATGGATTTTATTTGTTTTGAGAAAGGACTTATCATGTAACACTGTAACCACATAACTTCAAGTAGACAGACTAGCCTCAAATTCAAAGATCTGTGTACCCTGCCTTTCTACTGCTGGGATAAAAGCTGTGAACCACCACACCTGAGCAGAGATATATTTTATTTGGCTATAATGTTGACTTAAATTTCAAGAGTATGTGCACTATATTCATAGTTTGGCCACATTCTCCTATCAATATGTGTGCATCTAATAATTCAGTGAGCATTGCATTCAAGTCTCCTTCTCAGCATCTGTTCTTTAACTATGAGTACCTCTTTACGTTACATGTCAGAGGGAGTAAAGTAGGGTGAGAGAATATAAACAGAGAGTTAGACCTTGGTGGGTGGTTTAGTTTTGAACATACTGATGTTGAAGGACTAGGGCTCAAAACAGAAAGACAGCTGAGCACAGAAGAATGAAATGTTATATTTTATATATATATATATATATATATTTTTATATATATATATATATATATATATTTATATATATATACATATATATGTATATATATGTGTGTGTGTGTATATACATACATACACGCACATATATATATATACATATATATATACATATATATACACACACACATATATATTTGACAAAACATAACATTCAGACTGAAGGATTCAGGTGTTGTTTATAAACAAAACAATATCTATGCATATTTGCATTGTTTATAAACAACACCTGACACCTTGAGTCCAGAAGTCATGAGTAATTTTAAGGAAGAAAATTTCAGCAAATTCTGGAAGGAAAATGCCACATTAGGTTTTTCGTAAGCAAATAAGGGACATAAGATACAACGGTATTTCACTTATCCAGGTGTAGTGTGATGGACTGGAAATGTGAATATCTCAAAATCTATGTCTTGGTAATTAATGTTTAAGTGGTAATGATTATGAATTAATATATCTGATGCAAGAAAATGAATAAAAATTGTAATGAGTAGCACAACCAGCTTGGTGAGGAAGAGAAGCATTCTGGAGATTTTATTTTCAACCCAGACCCACACTTCTTGATCCAAAATTAATTGAACTGAGAAGGAAAATTGTAGGTAGAAGTCTGAAGAGCAAGCACTCTGAATGTGAATCTTGGGAGTCTTACCCGGGAATCAGTATTTAGTAGACTCTCTGCTATTCTAGTAAAATTAGAGATTCTGTATGAAAAAGACACATGGAAGTACCAAGATATACTTAATTCTTTTCAACAGTTGTTAAAAAGAAATGACCTCAGAAAAAAACAAGATAAGACATAGCAAGAATCTAATATTTTTGGATCCTTAAGCTTCAAAGATCCTTAAACATCTCATTTAAAATAGGTATTTTTTTCAATTGTCTAGAATAGGACCTTTTATTTTTAGCCATTGTGACAGTTAAAAGTAACCACAAAGATTTACATGAAGTGTTTTCAAGTAGAATTTTATAGTTAATTTAAGTGTATCTTTTCAACGAGAAGTATAATTAAGCATGCTAATTATAATAATATACTTATAAAATTAATATACTCTAGAAAAATGAAACAATCTCAATTTCAAAAACAGATCATCAATGAGTACATAATATTTACAAGAGGCTAGTAAATATCTTTTCTACTTTTTCTGCATTTGACCTTACAACATATTCTCAGTTCTAAATACATTATAAATAAAACACTAATTTATAATCATTAATTTATAAACATTAATTTATATTTTCAGATTTACATGAAAATAAGAAAGACTACCTGATTTTATTTGCACCATTTGGAGTTAAGCTTATTTTGAGATTCAAATCCCATATTTCCACCTAAGTACCAATTTCCACACTCCGAACTTTGCTGTAAAATTTTGGTATGGCTTACTATAGTGAAATAGCTTCACATTTCTAAGACTTTTACTTAGCATACAGTGGTAGCAACATGAACACATTCATAAGGCATTTGGTTTAAAAATGAGATGGATTAGTCAGATCTGTCCAGTTCCAACTCTCCTTATGTCAGCCAGGGTATACATGACAAGATAATAGACCTGATTTCCAATCCTTGAATTCAACACCCTATTCTCAACCTTTGTGACCAATAAAATACAGCAGAACTCATACCCTGGAACACTTCTCCGATGTTAGGTCAGCCCCTGGGCATCTTAGAACGCTCATTTTAGAAAGCTATTTCTTGAAAACCTTCATTATTTTCATAAAAAAACAGGCCACAGATAAATCCACAATCGATAAAAACTATCAGTTGCCAGCTATTTGTGAGCTATCTCAGATCAGCAGTTTGATGAAGCTTATGAACACTTGAGTACCTAGCTGACATTACACAGTAACAACTCAACACTGCATATAAGAAGCGAGGAGCTGACCGTTAGCACATAGAGCCACGAGAGTTATTGATGGATTGTTTTCATAAACTCATTTGGAGAATAGTTGTTTTACAGCAAGAGACTCACATGGCACTAATTTATCTTTGTCTGGCTCACAGTGTTATTAGATTATTATAACTGTCTAGGAAAAATAGTATACGAGGGAGTTAAATGATATGTAAGAACTGTTACTATTAGCCTAGACTCGACTCTAGAACCATACAATACATTTGAGTTTTTTTTGAAAAATAATTCAACTCATTAAATTCCCATTTTGCCCCTTGCTATTACTGAACAATTATATTATTATATTTTATTAATTATATTATATTATATTATATTATTATTACATTATATCTCATTCATAATTTTTTACATTATATTGTTTTATATCCTGAAATACAATTAGAAGCCCATAGTCCAAATGTTTAAACAATTTTAAATATCTTTAACCAGCTCCATTTTTATTTGAAAATGAATGGCAGAAATATAGTCTGGTCTTCTCTCTCTTGTCAAAGTGTATGTGCTTTTGATCTATTGTTGAATTTTATGGTATCACATTTCAAGCTTCTAATTTAGAGCATTTAGTACAAAATTGGCAGCTCATACCTTTTCCAACTTTATACCACTTATTCCTTCTCTCCTGATCCTTAACCAATGTTGCTTACACTGTCCCTTTCAAATAAACAATTTATTATATAGATGTATCTTCCATCAAAGTTTGGGAACTCTTATACACACACACTTATACATATTTAAGTAAAGCAGTGACTAATGGGAAAAAATTAAATATTCTTGCCCTCCATCTCTACTAGACTCTGAAATCATACATTTGGAGAAACATGAGTGGTAGTTAATGTTAACCTTAAAGCTAAAATATTAACATGCTCAGAAAATACTTGACCCCTGAATTTGTTTTTAATATAAATTATTTTCTCTAAACTTTCTTCGGAGAAGGTTAAGGCAAAAAGGGAATATTTCTACCAAAACCGAGAACATTGCTGAAGAAGGAAAACCCAAAAGACCCCTTGTCTCAATTTTCCTAGTTTGAAACGAACTTGTTTTGTTTTTTGAGAATTCAGACCATTTGGTTGACAATCACTCTTACCCTTTCACAGAGGTAGAATAAGAAGTTCTCCTACAGTCACAGATTACTACCCTCATCATCACAGCTCCATGTCCTTTAGTTTCTCCCTCCTCCCCCCTGTTTCCTTTGGTTTTCTGAGAGACAAGGTATCTCTGTGTAGGCCTTGTGTCATGGAAGTCACTACATAGACCAGGCCAGCCTCGAATTCAGAGATCTGCCTGCCTCTGCATTCTGAGTGCTGGGATTAAAAGTATGCGGCACCACCTCCTGTCTTAATTTTCAATTATGAGACTAGAAAAAGGAAGACACAGCCTGCTGAGACAGTGCAACATTTTCCTGAACTGTTTTTTTTTTTCTGTTATCCCAGCAACCTAGACTCCATTTCTGAGTCACTGACTAATAACTTACCTCCTGTGAATAAAAGAAAAGTTATTAAGAAGTGACATTCTGGTGTTTTACAAGTAAGTGAAAAGGAAGAGGAGGAATATAACTTCAATAATAAAGTAATTTCTATCTTGTTTCTGTGCATATTGTTTCCTCCCTTCCCTCATTGGCTCTTCTAACTTTTCTGTGGATCATTTTCTCCTAATTTCCATCCTGAGTCTTGGCTGCAGATTCTCACTCTCTCTTGCTGTATACCAGTTGATTGATTTCATGGTTTTGTTTTGTTTTGTTCTGTTTTGTTTTGTTGTTTCCTAACCTGTGGCTTCTCCTTCATTCCTCTACTTCTGGTGTCTCAGCAGGGAACTGACACCTACTTTAGTTTTAAGTGACTTCAAATACAGGAGAAACTTGTCCATTCCTGATGAAACTGTAGTTTTACGAACTGCAGTTAAATTCCACATTACTTCAGAAATGCGGGTACTAACTCCAATCTCATCCCACAGCACTTTATATACTCTGGGTTGGTGATCTATCCATGAAAATCAAAGTAAAATTCAGAGTCAATTATTTTCTTTATGGTTTGGAAATACAAACTAGAGAAATAATTAACTCTGACATGGGAAAACTTAACTTTTGAGAGCCAGCCAATTCAAGCTTAAGTTGATCAGGGTAAACAATGTCTTGTTTTCTAAATACTAGCATCTTAATGTTTTTAATAGTGTCAATTACATAATTACATCAAATCAATCATTTTGGCTTTTCATTTAAGAGATAGTCCCCTTCTTCGGGTGATATTCTAATACACTGTATATATTTTTAAAAGCCCACTCTCTTTTTTTTTATTTATTTTTCTTTTTTTTTCTTTTTTTTCTTTTTTTTTTTTTATTGGATGATTTATTTACATTTCCTATGTTGTCCCCTTACCCCATCCCCCACCACCCCCTCGGAACCCCCAATCCCCTCGCCCCTCCTCCTTCTTCTCTGTGGATGTAACCTCTATCTACACCCCCCCACTCCCACCTCCCCACCCTCAAAATTCCCACCCCCTGGGGCATCCAGCCTTCATGAGGTCAAGGTTCTCTTCTTCCACCTATGCCCAGCAGGGCCCTCCACTTTTACATATTCACTCTCTTTAACAGTGTAGAAATGGTTTGTTTTACTTTTATAACCTGAAGATACTGTTTTCATTTTTTTAAAAAAAATCTTCCATTTAGACTCCATTCTGAAGATCATTTCCAATACTTTTATACAAAGGACTCTTAAAAATGAGTCTTTCTAAGACTCTTGCAGGGTCAAGCATGAAGAGACTATTAATGTCTTGATCACAGTTAACATTATTAGGCAAAAATGTTCTTCGCCTTTTCTGTTTTCTTTTCTTCCAAGTTGGCCAGTGTGTACAAATCCCACTACTTAGTAGTCAGAGCATCCCCCAGCACTGAGCCTGTGGGAATTTAGGAATTTCTACAGGGGCATGTCAGCCCAAAGGGTTCCTTTGCTCTGGGTGAAATCACTTACAACAAAGGACAAGGGAGTAGCGGGGGAGGGGCGACTAATGGACTTGGACCGGAAGCAGTGAGTCCACTGGCCTTTGCATAGTAAATCCCCCGCTGCTGGTGGATCGCTAATCAGTAACCGTGGAAATGCAATATGTGGAGCACTTTATGCATAAGCTGAACAAACATAGCCAAGTCCCCACTTCTCCACTGTTTTAGAACTTTTCTCACCCCAAACCACCTCTTTCTGATGCTGAATTTGTATCTCCAAGACGGACACCCAGTCCTCCACCCCTCCATTGCACCCCACAACATTCCTGGAAGTGTGCCAAACCTTCGTCTTAGAACTCCAGAGAAACTGGAACGAGGCTAAATTGCTCCAAGGGCTACCGTGAGATGACCTGAGCCACTCGGGGCTCCTTTTATTTACCAAGATTCTTCCAAGGAAAAGTGAAGCTTTCAGCCTCAACTTCAAAACCTCTGTGCAAAAAACGAACGTTCAGTTTACACGGAGACTAAAGAACCGTCCCCCAAATCTCGCCCTTCCGCAATGTCTTTCTGTACTCAGACGAGTTAAGAGCTGAAAGTTTTGTAAGTTTTCGTTACTCATGACTCGCTTCAACTTGCACCGCAAAGCCCTCATCAGATACGTCGCACGCAGTGCTGCTCCTCCTTAGAACCATCCGCTTGCAATATATTTCTTATCTTTCTCTTTTAAAAAATTCGTCAGATACTGTCCAATGCAAGGTACACCAAAGTCGCAGGCAACCTAAGCACCTTTCTTTGCCCTAGGTGCCAACTCCCCCCTCCCTCCTCCTTCCCAGAGTAAATCCAGAGGCACACACTGGAGCTAAGCTTGTGGTGTCCAGGGGAGATGTGTCAGTCACTTTCAGTAACACCTGCTTCCCTCCCCTGCAGATCCGTGGGGAGCCGCTGCACTCACCCATATCCAAAGGTCTTCCTTCTTCTCCTGAGGTCCCCACAGAAGTGTGAAAGACCAGGCAGGCGCTGTGTGCAGTCCACTTGTCCAAGCTGAGCTCGGTCTTCCAGTGCCCTAGCCACTGACAGCCTGGCCCCTCCCAGCGGAGACAGCCCCGCCGGTCCCAGAGAAACTCCGCCGCCCGTAGACCCCTCCCTCTCTCCACCTGCTTCTACTGATTGAAACCTAGTTCCCTCAGCTTCTCAGTTGCCTAGCTCCCAGAGGCTAGCACCCTGACCCCTTTCAGTTTCTGAAGAGCCACATGCAAATGTCTCCCTCCTAAATACATTGTTCCCATACATTTTCACCACATCCCAGAAGTTCACGCGTTAACCCTTATCCAAAACAGTAATGGGAGGGGGTCCCTCAGGAAAAAAATTATTGCAGAAAAAATAATAATATGAGATCATTTGATACTGTCTTTTCCCCCTGTTTTTAGTACAATATTTTTTTTAATAAGGATGTTAAACACAAGAGAAGGAAAATGTTTCCTTTATACTAGACAATCTCTTCTACATTAATTTTTTTCAATTTAACATGACTATTTTATATGTAAAATGTTATATTGCACAAAACAAACACACACAAACACACATTCACACACAAATACTCATACACATACACATTTACACAAACATAAACTCATCCACAAACACACACACACACACACAGACACGGACAGAACTCAACTGGAAGTAAAGGATAAGCAAGCACCTGGAGAGAGAGTCTGGAGTTGGAACCTTGCTACACCAGTGAGTGATACGCTGGGATTTGGTTTCATAATTTGTAAAATAAGCAATCAGGAAAAAATTACCTCTGACGTCTCTTCAAACCAAAACAGCTCGCAATTCTATGGAGATTTGGCCTAATTTTTTCAAGATTTATCCTGGAGAGGTTATTTTGGTAAGTCTCAAGAGTTTCTTAAGCTACCATTTCCTGTAGTGAATACCCTAAAGTGTACAGATTTATACCACAAACAAGAGAAGATAAAGTAGACCTGGATACCAACAATGAGGAAGAGACGGCTGTCTAATGGGGAAGAGCTTATATAAAAAAATATATAGTATCTTTGGCAGGAGACATGAATACAAATACATGCAGACCCAGAAACATCTGCTCAGACATCTCTCCCATGAAGGAAGAGGTATGCTCCTCAAAGAAGTGCTGCTAATGCATTTCAGTTCAATGGGAAGAGCAAGTCATTCTTGTGGGAGAGGAAAGGAAGTAGTCGATAATAGTTGAAAGTGTTCAATGTATCATTCAGAAATACATCACCATTCTGGAATCTGACAGACATGAATGAAGTGTGACTACAGCAAAGCATGACATTCATACAGTAGTTCTCCATAAATAAATTATGAATTTTGGAGACTCACTCTAAAGCTCAGATCTGCAAACACCTGAGGTCTCGCTCCAAAGCAATATAATTTTAAGACACTAATATTTCTTTGGAATTTCTGTGGCATTCCATTGTGATGACGACAACATGAAGTGAGTATCACTGTCGGGCAATATCCCCAGGCACTCGAAGCAAAAAAACCTCATAGGTAAGTAGAGATGTTGCAGAGCTGGACCTTAATCAATTTACTACACTCTATCATTGTATCCAGGGCGACAAAGAATGATACAGAAATGCTTTGAATGTCCCTAGAAAATTATAAGAATTAAACAACACAATTCAAAAAATGGCTCTAGGCTGTACTGGCTGGTTTTGTGTGTCAATTTGACACAAGCTGGAGTCATCACAGAGAAAGGAGCCTCCCTTGAGGAAATGCCTCCCTGAGCTATAAGGCATTTTCTCAATTGATCAACAAGGGTGGGGGGGTCCAATCTGGGTGGTGTCATCCTTTGGCTGATAGTCCTGGGTTCTAGAAGAAAGCAACCTGAGCAAGCCAGGGGAAGCAAGCCAGTAGGCAACACTCTTCAGTGGCCTCAGCATCAGTTTTTGCCTCCAGGTTCCTGCCCCCTGTGAGTTTCAGTCCTGACTTCCTTTGGTGATGAACAGCAATGTGGAAGTATAAGCTGAGTAAACCCTTTCGTCCCCAAGTTGCTTCTTGGTCATGATGTTTTGTGCAGGAGTAGAAACTCTGACTAAGACGTGGGCCTAAGCAGAAAGTTTCTAGAAGATTAAAAATAAATAGCTAGGAATCACTTAAAGTGTACATCTTTAGCCATCAGGCAAATGTAGATTAAAATTTCTTTTAGACTCCATCTTGTTCCTCTCAGAATGGCCTTCAGGAATCCAAATGACAACAAATGCTTGTGTGTATATGAGCAGGGGGAACTCAAACACTGTTGGCAGGAATGTAAATTAGTATAGCCACTTTGGAAATCAGTCTGACAGTTTATCAAAAAACTATAGATAGAATTGCTGTATGATCTGACTAGGCTACTTCTGGTCATGCATTCAAAGCAGAGACTTTATATCCTAACCTGGTCATCACCACTCTGATAGCAGTAGCTATCAAAGTGGAATAAACTAGATGTTCATCAACATGTGAATGGATAAGAGAAATGGAGTACATATGCACAACATAATACTCAGCTGCAAAAAAATAATAATAAATAATAAAAAAGAAAGCAAAATCATGAAATTGACAGGTAAATGGATGGAGCTAGAAAAAAAAATATGTATTGATTCACTTATTGACTCAGGCCTGGAATGACAAACTCCTGGCCTGAGTCATGTTCCCTCTCACGTGGATGTCAGGTCCTTGCTTCAAAGTTTTTGTTTTGTGTCTTTAGTTTGGAGCACAATGCAAGCCATAAAACTAGAAAGAGGCTGGTTTTTGGAGGGGACCAGTGATACATTAGAAAAGAGAGGCTCATGGATTATGGGTAAAACAAAAGGAGAAGGTAGAATCCTGGGATAAAAAGGCTTAAGCAGGAATGGGTGTGGAAATATCAGGAATTTAGAGGGCAGAATGATGGCTATCTCAAAGGAAGTATGCACAAAAAGTCACGTGGAAGCTTACTGTCTCACAACCTGATTAAAAATATACATAGAGGAATAGTAGAACATATGTAATATAAAAGAGAAGAGAGGAATACTGAGGATTAAAAGGTTAACCAGCAATATGAAGCCAAAAGTCAGAGAAGGAGACAAAGGATAAACCGAACTAAGTTGAGAATACATTAAATAGCTACATGTTACTATGCTTGTTTTAAAATAGAATTTAAAAAAAAATGAGTTCAAATGGATATACCCTGCATGAGTAGATGATATTGTTCCCAGTAGATGTGGCTTATTCGACAAGCTCACATGACAAAGCATGGGATATCCCCTATGAGGTGAAGGCCCTAGAGAGGTTACAAAACAATACAGGATGCTCCTGTTGCCCTTCATTGCCTCTCAAAATCATATAATAAATCCCTATGACTGAAAATACAAAACACTTTGGCTGAAAGGCATAGAGAAATCCATCTCAAATTAACTGGAAAAAATTCTCTGGTGGCTAGCTTTAATAATGACAGAAGGTGTTATGAAGGCTACAAGGGGAAGAAAAAAACATTACTTCTCCTAGCCAGTACTGGACTCTGCATGTACAATATGAACCTTTCAGGCAAGATGTGCTCAGCGATACAATAAGGACTTGAATTTTATGGGTTAGCTAACAGATTTCTGATTGGATTTGAGGCCAGTTCCATGCCTACTACAGAAATCTGGGTCAAAAGCCAATGACTAGAGAGGTCATGGGCCCTAGGGTACATCCTGCTACCCTAAGCTTGACAAATGATCATGGTATCAAGCTGCCTTCTAAATATTTATGCTTATATCCACAGACCTGGGCTTCTCTAAGTCTTAGTCAGAGAAACTCCATTTTTGGCAGTGGACTGCAGCCAATACTGAGATGTATAACTCATCAGATTGCCAAGAATAAGAGACTGAGTACTCAACCCTACTCTATCATCTCTCTCTGGCCCCAAGGCTTAGGAATCATGAAAGAAGAGGAAGTAGAAAAAATGTAAGGGCTGGAGGATCAGGAGAGATGCTACCAAATGTTGTCTTCTGGATGTTCCATTCCATCACAGCTATAAACCACATCAGTTTCATTCCTCAGGACCCATAAAAGATAAAGCCTGCCAAAATGTCTCAATAGACCTCATTGTCTCAGTGAGGAACAACTGAAAGTTGATTGCTGGTGAGAAAGGGACAATCATTCATTGAAGGTGTGACCACTGGTAGGTTTCCTATCCCAGTGGACAGTCCCACACCCACGCATGTATTAATTTAACTTCAGGTATCAAAACAGAGAGAAAAAAGGGTAGGTAGGAGAGGGAAGTGTTACAAAAAACGAAAACAGAGAGAATCAAAGCAGGGGGGTGAGAGGTGTTCATGGCAATATTTCATTGAAAGATGTGTGAGATTTTTCAATGAACAAACAATAATAATGAGGAAGTGGAATAGAAAACACCAACCTTTAGTAATCAAAGCCATAATATTCATTCCCTTTTTGGTCTATTATACATAAATATACTAAATTATTATGTTTAAAGTGGCCATTCAAAGAGAATTGGTGTTGTATTACATGAAATATGTAGATTCGATAGAAGCACATAAATAATTCATTGCCTCAGTAAATGCCTGCTATTTGTAATATCAACTCTCTGGCATTCCTTTGTATTTATACTTTTAAAAACTTATTAGCAGAGAAGCTTCCTCCTGCAGCAGATGGAAATAAATACAGAGACCTACAGCCAGACATCTGGCAGAAAGTAAGAGGCCTTGGAACACTCAGCCCTAAATGGGATGTCTCTATCAAAGTGTATGGAATCTGGATGTGATTGGAGGGGAGAAGAACTAGAAGGAATTGGAGGAATGAAAACTGTAATCAGAATATATTACATGAAAATAATCTATTTTCAAAAAGAAAAAATACTTAAAAATATTTATTAGAGTATATGTTTCTGGTGTAAATGAACAAACCAGTGTATGTTTGTAGTGTGTGTGTGTGTGTGTGTGTGTGTGTGTGTGTGTGTGTAGGTTTCTTGTGCAGGAAAGGGTCTCTCACTTAACCTGGAGCTCAATGGGTCAGCAAGAGCCATTAAACACTGACCTCTGAGACTCCTCCTTCCATCATCTTCCACTACTGATAGTAGAGGCAGATGCTACCATATCCCACTCTTTATATGGGTACTAGAAATCACGTAAGACACTTTTCCAATCAAGCCCCAACTTCCACTTTTTTATTCTTATTTTGTGTGATGGCGATTTTTTTGGATGTCAACTTGACTACATTTAGAATTAACTAAAACACAGGAGGTTGGATACACCTGTGAGATGTTTTGTTGTTGTTGTTGTTGTTGTTGTTTTTCTTGCTTAAATCATTTGAAGTGGAAAGAGCCACATTTAATTCAGATCCTTTGAAGTAGGAAGATCTACCTTTAATCTGAGGCACACCTTCTGTTAGCATCCTATATAAGGGACATGAAAAAAAAGGAAGCTTTCTATTTGCCTGTTTGCTGTGGTTTCTGCTGGCAAGTCCATTCTTTGACTGGCATTAGACCCTGTTTATTTGAGATTGTGGCATAGACTAAAGACCAGTTTTGTGGACTTAAGAACTCTTAGATTCTTTGAACTTACACTGCTAAACTACCTTTATTAGAGTAGATGAACCACAGCATAGAAGCTATTTTAATAAACCCCCTTTCTCTCAGATAGATAGATAGATAGATAGATAGATAGATAGATAGATGAGAGAGAGAGAGAGAGAGAGAGAGA
>NW_021620984.1:343088-348088 GCF_004785775.1 Grammomys surdaster
TATATATATATATAATCTGCATTCATGTATCATCTCTAGCCTTATTATCTAGGATATCTTTGTAACTAATCCTAAAGAGATTGTGATGGGAATTCTATTTTAGAATATAAAATTTACTAACATACTTTTGAATAAAATTGAGGTTTGGGTGGAACTCTATAATTCTGAGATGAATGAAAAAATGTCATATTCACTGTAGAATAAAGGGTCTGATAGAATAGCCATGGATCATACATGAACTGACCCTTTTATGACCCAGTCAAATATCAATTTGACATTATCAATGTTTGAAGTGTACTGAAGAAGAATGATGGATGAGAAAAGACAAGATATCAAAAACAGGAAATAACCCAGAAAAAAGAATTGTAAAGGAAATTTTCAAGAAGAAAACAGAGGGTACTAGCTAGTTTTATGTAAACTTGAAAAAAGCTAGAGCTACCAGAGAGAATGGAACCTCAGTTGAGAAAATGCCTTCATAAGATCAGGTTATAGGCATACCTGTAGAGCATTATCTTTTTAAAAAAATGGATACTTTATTTATTTATATTTCAGATGTTATCCCCTTTCCCCATTTCCCCTCCATAAACCCCATATTCCATCCCTCCTCCTCCTTTTTACTTTTATCCCATTTTAACTACATGCAAGTATTAAGGTCAGTTCTAGGTTGAGGAACTAGCAATACAATAGATGCAAATAGTCAAGGAACAAGCAAGGTAATAAACACAAATAGTCAAAGAACAGACAAGGCAATAAACAAAGTTTCGTGATTGGTCCTGTGATCCCTATATCTAAGGGCTTATCAGGAAGACAAAAATATCTGAGCCTACTTCCCTGTTCTAGCCCAATTTATCCCTGAAGCCTACTTCTTTGTTCTAGCCCTAAATTTATATTCCTCCCTGAAATTACTTCTTTGTTCTAGCCTAAGATTTAGATTCCTGCCTGAAATTACTTCTTTGCTCTATCCTAAAGTCAGATTCCTGCCTGAAGCCCATTTCTTTGTCCTTGGCCAATGTCAGGTTCCTGCCAAGCAGCCCAATTCCCTGTCCTTGGCCAAGGTCAAATTCCTGCCAAGCAGCCCCAAAAGCTCTAGAAGAGAAAGTGGGGAAGACCCTCGAAAACATGGGTACAGGGGGAATGTTCCTGAACAAAACACCAATGGCTTATGCTCTAAGATTAAGAATTGACAAAGAGGACCTCATAAAATTGCAAAGCTTCTGTAAGGCAAAGGGCACTGTCAATAGGACAAAATGGCAACCAACAGATTGGGAAAGATCTTTTCCAATCCTACATCCAATAGTGGGCTAGTATACAATGTATACAAAGAACTTAAATTACTCTCCAGGACAATCAAATAACCCTATTAAAGATGGCATAAAGAGCTAAACAAAGAATTCTCAACTGAGGAAACTTGAATGGTTGAAAAGCACCTAAAGAAATGTCCAACATCCTTAGTCATCAGAGAAATGCAAATCAAAGCATTATCTTAATTAGTGATTGATGGGGAAGGACCCAGCCATTGTGGTTGTGGGGACCTCTGGGCCAGAGGTTCTGGTCTCTGTAAGAAAGCAGTCTGAGCAAGCCATGATGAGCAACAATTCCTACTGGCCTCTACATCAGCTCTTGCTTCCAGTCTCCTGCCCTGTTTGAGTTCCTGTTCTGACTTTTTAAATGATGAACTACAATGTGTAAGTGTAAGGTAGGTAAATGAACCCTTCCCTCCCCAACTTGGTTTTGGCCATGGTGTTTTATCATAACAATAGTAACTGACAAAGACAAAGCAGTCAGTTGAATTAGCTGTCAGAGAGAGAAAAACTTAAAGCAAGAACTCAAAATTTTTCATTTGAACTGGTAGTCAGCTCATTGATAAAAACATTAGCAAGAATATCTGTAACCAAACACAGTGGGCATCTTGGTAAATGCTAAACCAAATAAGCACAGCCAAACAAGACAGAAGAAATACTCAAAGATACAGAAAGGTTTACTGCCAGTAAGTAAGGAAAACATGGTAATTATTTCCAAAATAATAATACCTTCCATGAAGAAAGGAAGATGCTGGCTTTGTTCCTGGAGTCTATGGGCATTCACATAAGAGAATGTTTAAGGCTTGAGATGCTCAATTAAGGAGCATATCAATTTGAGGTTGTAGTTCAACAAGGAAGGATGACAGGTAACTAAGTTCATGAGAAAAGTGAAAATGGTGGACAGGAACTCTGTGGGACATTTCAACTTGTATCATTAAGGTGGTGTCAGGTATGGTTCAACTCTCATAATCAAGTTTTAGCTGAAATGGACATATATAAGAATGTGCATTAGTATAACAGCTTGTAAAAATGGGCATAGGGCAGTGCCTGTAAGGTACATAGGCTCATGAAATTTTTTATTTTATGAAAGCTAAAGTAATTGTTAAAGTGTTTAATTAGATAGAGAATATAGAGATAAAGCACGTATAAAATTGACCTAAAACAAAGGAAAGGTAATTACCATGATGGGGGAAGTCTACTCAACCGAAAAAGTTTGAGATTTTGAGAGAGCAAATGACTGGCAAAGAGAAGAAAATTTCCAATAAGTACAGAGCTTTCAGGCAAGGGTGGAGTAACTTAGGCCTGATCATCTCAGCATCCTTTGAGCATTAGGAAAGACATATTTACAAATAAATGATTAATGCTACAGATTAATTTATAGAAAGTTAAGAAGCTCATCAAAGCTGCCACAGTGGTGAGGGAGAGGAAGGAGCACAATGTATAAAAGAATACTAAGCAGCACTAGGATTCCAGAGAGACTGAAAAAAATTATAAGAAAATAGATTACTATTTTTGCAGTTTTTCAACATCTGTACCTAGAAGGGATGAAGTGTATAAGTATATTAAAAGAGGGCTAGGAAATTTGTCCAAGTTCTAGTAGAGCCGCAGTTATGGGTTGAGATGGTCGTGTATCAGATATCTTACACATCATACTTGCATTATGATTCATAACTGTCAAAATTACAGTTATGAAGTAGCAATGTAATATGTCAACACAACATGAAGAACTGTATTAAAGGGTCACAGCATCAGAAAGGTTGAGAACTAATGTAGTAGAGATCTGAGAGAAAAAGTTAAGGAGCTCGGAAGCAAAAACAACACACAAGAGGAAGAGGATGCAAAAGTTTTATACACGTGAACTCAGCCTGGGCTGAAGTATATTTAAAGCCTGCCTGAAGTATATAGATAGACTTGTTCTGTAAAACAAACAAAATGTGTTTCTGTGTGTGTGTGTGTGTGTGTGTGCACGTGTGCGTGCACGCACACGCGTGCACGCATGAACACGTACATGCATGCATGCACTATGTCAACATGTGTTTGTGATGTGTGGGTCTGTGTCAGTGTTTGGATAAGTATCTATTAAATAATTCATTTTCAGGCTGAGCTAAAATATGAAGTGCAGCCCAGAACAATATTAATAGACTGACATAGATGGTTGGCCAAGTTCCTCAAGGCATGAATGAAATTTAAGAGCAGATTCAGTGGAAATAAAGCATGAAAGGCAACAAGGGATGGAGTTGATATTCTGCAGTTATTACATAAGAATTTGAAGTTCTGGAGTATGGAAACATTGGAATAATTTAGAATTACCAGTGGAGTTCATTTATAAAGCTCAGTGGAAATGATCTTCCTTATAATGATGCAAGACTTTGTAGACAGACACTAGGAGTGTTATCATTAGGTGTAGTAAATTATGTCATGGGAAAAATAGGTGTTGGAAAGGGGAACATTCATAAGTAAAATTTAAACAACAAAATAAAAATTTAAAGCTACATGATTTTAAATTGCAATTATGAATATTTCTGGATATAAGGAATTAATGCAGCCTATGGATGTTCATAAAAATGTTTATGACATATATAAAAAACACAAAAGATCCACAGATTCTTGAATAGCATAACAAATGTTGGAGAAGTTGTAGAAAGCTAATCTGGCCTTACAAAAAGCAGTAGTTCCACTCATAGACATATTTGTTTTTAGATATATTTATTTTATTTTGTGAGTGTTTTGCCTACATTTGTATATGTACAACACAAATATACTTGGTGACTTCAGAGGTCAGAAGAGGTCATCATGTCCCCTAGAACTGGAGTTATGGATGGTTGTGAACCACAGTGTAGTTGCTGGAAGCAGAACCCTGGTCCTTATCTATTCAGACAGGAAAGAGTGAAGAACATTTCACTTGTAGGCTAAGTGGTTCAGGAGGATGGTGATTGTGATGTAGCTCTCACATGAGCTGGTGTTGTGGTAGACGGGGTGTCCACAGGGCAAGGATGGAAGGCTTGGTTTTGTAAAAATTATCTTACAGATGATTATTATAATTAATTATAATAAATTATTAGCAGAATAGAGCTTTATCAAGGATCTTAAATTGATTCTAGCCTTCTATCATGACTCAGATGCTTTCCTGGGACAGGAGTTCAAATGTGGCTACTTTGAATATTCAGTGAGCTCAGGAGGATTCTCCCCTCCCACAACTTCTCCCAGATCTTCCCCACTTCCTCACCCATCCAAACCCAAACCCTTTATTTTCTGTCTCTCATTAGGATAAAAGCAGGGACCTAAAAGCTTAATGATAATAACTTAGATAAAATAAAAAAACAAGTTGCTTACATTCATCCATATTTTTTCTGTTGGAAAGGAAAGAGTGTCGGATGCCTAGGATACCTCTTAATTTTACTTTGAAAACCTATAATCCTTTTTGTCTTCTGATGAATGTGATGAATGCGATGATGTGCACTTAAAATACTCAATCCCTTTGCCTTTAAGCTGTGAGTGATGTACCTTAGCTGATGGCACAAAATGATAAAAAATGAGGTCCATCACACACGATGCTGTAAGCTATATTACTAACATCTGTAAAGCTGAGGAGACCTTTCATCGTGTTTGCATCTCTCACCTAGAACTCTATCTTATCTTTGCTTCCCCCGCCATTTCCCTCAATGCTCTCTCCCGCTCCCCTCCCTAAATAAACCCCTT
>NW_021620984.1:353088-359962 GCF_004785775.1 Grammomys surdaster
TTTGTCAAGCAAATCACTATAGCTTCAGTTTAATTAAGAGAGTGTGGAGCATCACTTTTCAAAAGTGACTAGAAAAATTAACTTTAATCTACTCACATGACTTTCATTTAGATCATGTTTTCATTCCTGAGTTCAACAAATAAAATAATACAACGGGGGTTTACTCAAAACAGATGGACTGGGAGTAGGAAAACAAAATAATTACCAACAAATGTGAGAAAGTAACTTTGGTAACAAAAGTCTGCTTTTCTTACAGTTAGAAATTTATCTGACAAAAATTCCATTCCTACATACATATGACATTCATATATCAATAAATAGAATTAATCATTTCTACCTTTGAGTCAGCCTAGATTTCTAACCTGTTTGCCCAAAAGATTACAGTGGAAATTTCACTCTACCAGGGCAAGAATTAGATACTTTGTTTCCTTAGATTCTTGAGCCACTAGATAAAATGACCAGAATACCATGATTTATAAAAAGGGCTGTGTAGAATTAGATGTCACATGGAGAATGAGTTGCCTCTGTAATGATCAACAGTAGTGTCCCTGAGTCTTTGAATTCAGGAAAGTTATCAACTAAGTGTAGACATATTAAGTATCCCAACCATCTCCACATATGGAGAACCACTCAACTATCAGTCATGAGGAGTATAACCATTGTTCTTTTAGGCTATTAAGTTTTAAGGTAGTTGGCTTTATATCAAAAGATAATGGATTTCTTTGTCTACTGAAAGAATATGTCATGAGACAAGGAAGCACAGAGCCTGTCGCCTGCTGAAAGACAAAGGTAAAGGAGAATACCGAATGAGCCAGTGCTCCTTATCAACTCATTATCCTCAGAAGCCCCTGGGTTTTTGGTTGGTCGGTTGGTTGGTTTTGTTTTATTCCATTTTGGTTTTGACTACATCTGTTTGGTTTACTACCACCTATGATATATGTCCTTAACCTCGAACTCAAAGTTAAGAGTGTACAATTGCCAAGTGTGAAGTGGATTGAGTAAGAAAAGGACCGGGCATCTTGGTCTCTGGAAAAGCATCAAGTGGAGCTCTCAGAGAGAAAAGAAATCATCTCAGAAAAATGCCACTAAAACTATACTCTGAAAACCTGTGTAAAATAAAATAAATAAGCAAAAAAGACAGATGTAAAGCTATAAAGTTCTCATTGTCATTATTTTTTTTAATCACATTGATCCTTATATAATTCTAACTCAAACTGTACTAATAAATCCCTTCATCAGAATAAGAGACATCTTATGTATCTTTTTGGCTGTGATCCTGTGAAAAATTACATTGATTAAGAATGCATAATAAAATTATAACAACATTTTACATGTAAAAATTCATACTTATTTCAAGGCCAATAAGCATATTTTAATAATATGATTGCTTAGAATTGACTAAATGTTATTTTTGAATTAGTGCATTCTAGATCCTTGCACTTAAACTTATTTAATACTTTTTTTGCCAGTTTTGAAATTGTTCTTGATGATTAGAATAAACACTTCATATTCTGATCTATAAATATATTCAATCTGTGAAAATTATATACTCTAAACATGTATCTCTAAAAATAAAACTAGTTCTTAATGAGCAGAGTACAAAGACAATGCCAAGGGTGGGAGAAAAATCTTAGCAAAGCATGTTTGATAAGGGAATAATATCAAGAATATAAAGAACTCTGAAATCGTGGCATCAAGCAATTAGATTCAAGATGTGAAAAAGACTTGAATAGGCATTTACTGAAAGATGATAAACACTTTGCCAATGTGTGCCTGAAAAGATGTTCAAAATCACTGTTACAGAATGTCAATCAACAAGGAGCTAGCACTTCATACCTATTAATATAGAAATTATAAAGAAGAAAATAACAGAGAACAGTGAGGATGTGAACTCACTGAACCCTTGTTGGAATCTAAAATCTGTGAAAACACCATGAATGTTTCTTAACGTTTTCATAAGGCTCTGTTGCTAAATCATCACTTACTTAAGTCATTGAACACAGATAAACAGTGCTAGTGCCTAACTAGAAGCTTCACCACTATTGACTACAGTTCATGACACTGGAAGGTACTCTGAACATTCTGGAGAAGAAAATTATTCATGATAGAACCCAGCTACAAACCCTGAATCCTACAAAAGAAATTCTCCTGCAGGATATATTTATACAATCTTGGCACAAGTTTTATCGGAATAATCAATCACTTTCCGATTGGAGTTAAGGCCTACTCCATGAGAAAAAACGTATATATGACACTGGTAAGTGTTTGAGAGCCTGTGACTGGTTTGGTCATGGGCCTAAGGGAAAATCTAGTACTGTTATTCTGCTAAAGAAGCATAGCAGTCAATAATTTCTAATGATGTATGGCTATACTCATAGGTCAGTGTTCCACTAAAACCATATTAAAATTATTTCCTCTTTCAGTAGATGGAATATAACTCAGATACCCACAACTAGACAGTGAAAAGAAAGCCAGACATTTTGGAGGGCCCAGTGCTAAGCAAAATAAGTTCACAAAACTCTTCCCATCTAGATTCAGAGATCTATGTAGAAGAAGAGGAAGAAAGATTGTAAGAGCCATATATGATGAATGTCTCCAAGGAAACAGTGTCTTCCAGAAACAACAGAAATAACACATATATGAACTCAAAGAAAGACTATGACAGCATACACTAGACCTGCACAGGTTAAAAAACAGACAGGTTCCCAGTACAGAGAGAGGGAAGTGGACATGGGGTCTGACCCTAACCAAGAAGCTGTATGCAATCAATACCCCTTGACAAAGGAAAACTCAAATTTTGCCACTGGAGTGTCCCTATGTATATCAACCACACACCAGGGCAAACCTCATGCCTGGAAGTAATTAGCCAACATAAAACAAACTCAATGTTTTGGTTTAGTTTGTGTGTGGACTTTGTGGGGGAGTATGTTGGAATTTTTATTTTATTGCTCTGTTTTATTTTCATTTTTGTTGGATTTTTGTGGTTTGTCTTTTTTTAAGTAAAAGAAAGAAAATAACATAAATTTGAATGGGTAGGTTTAGTCTGGGTGGAGTTATGAGAAAGGAACTGTGTCAAAGTATACTGTATAAAAAATTTCTTCAATAAAAATTTTCAGAAAGATATTATTTTAAAAAAGTAGGTAACTCTAAAGGAAACGGGGACAAAAAAGGAACAAGCTGAAGGAATAGGCCATCCAGAGACAACCCAGCAGCCATATGAGCAGTTTCCGGCACTATCAAAGCTATGAGTAGTTGGTAGATGCTGAAGAGAGAAGAATCATATTTTGAATGATTTCTTTTTTTGGATAAAATTATATTTTCTTATTTTTTTATTTTTTATTGGATGTTTTATTTACATTTCATATGTTGTCCCCTTACCCCATCCCCCACCCACCCAGGAACCCCCTATCCCCTCACCCCTCCTCCTTCTTCTCTGTGGATGTAACTTCTATCTACCCCCCCCCACTCCCACCGCCCCACCCTCAAAATTCCCACCCCCTGGGGCGTCCAGCCTTCATGAGGTCAAGGTTTTCTTCTTCCACCTATGCCCAGCAGGGCCCTTCACTCTTACTTATTCAGCTGAAGCCTTGGATCCCTCCCTAAGTGCTCCCAGGCTGGTGGTTTAGACTCTGGGAGCTGTGGTTGGTTGGTATTGTTGCTCTCCTCATGGTGCCGCAAATCCTTTCAGCTCCTTCAGTCTTCACTCTAACTCCTCTTTTGAGAACCTCATGATCAGTTCAATGGCTAGTTGTGAGCATCTGCCTCTGAATATGTCAGACTCTTGAAGACCTCTGAGGAGACATCCATATCAGGCTCTTATCAGCATGCACTTCCTGACTTCCACATCAGCATCTACCTTTGGTGACTGCACATGGGATGGATACTCAAGTGGAATGGTTTATGGTAGATTTCTTATGCTCCAGTAGATGGCTCCACACCCAAACACATAATGGAAGCACTAATTGGTCTCAGGGAGCTTTTAAAAACAAAATAGAACAATAATAATAATTTTAAAAGGACAGCATTGGAAGGGGCTATTTTTAAAGGGAATGGGACATTTGTAGGGAGGAAGTGACAGTGAATATGATCATGTTTTGTTGTTACACGTATGAAACTCAAAAGGAAAGCTGATGGCTTTTGGTCTGGGATCTGTCATTTGATTAAGTAACTGTTCTATCTAAGATACTCACTTCATTTTTGGAGGTCAAAATTTTGTTTTTACTCCAATTTCTCTTTTGATGATGCACTCTCTGAGTCTGACATTGATGCCTGGTCTACTCGGTAAGTTGAGAGTCCATTCCACATATTCTTGGATCACACAGTTTACATCCCTTTTATGTAGTTATATTGTGGCTGGCAAGTCACCATACGCTCATTGTGTCTGACACATTTCTATGAAAATTCATGTTTTATCAGTTCTAAGCACATTACTATCCTCTTTGAAGCTACACAAAGGCTTTATAGGCACAAAGAGCTAATGTGGTTATACTTTGTTTCCCCACCCCCACAGATGTTATCCTTTAAACCACAAGGCAGTTACCTACATTTAATTTGTTACCTACATTTTCTCCTTGCCTTACAGTGAAGTGTGCTCTCTTCCCTTTTTTTTTCTATGGGCTATCTCCCCTCTAACCTAAATATGGGTGATATGCAGTCTCGGCTTCCCTTCACTTTCAATGAAAACAAATGCACTGACCATTTAATATTAAAGAACTTACTACTGATTGATTCTGTTCATAGAGAATGTTCATTTAGAATGGAAAGAAAATAGTGGGACCAGTTTGGAGAGCAGGTAGAAAAGACAGGTTAAGGATGCTGATGGGACAAGGCTACACAGAAGACCAATGCAAAGTATGACAGTTGAGATCATTTCCATAGCATCTACAATGAAAATCATTAGACACAACTTGCTGTTTCTGTATCATGTTTCCACAATGGTCTTCTAGAAATCTCATCATACTCAATAGTAGAGCAAGATTAATGCAAAGCAATCCATCTGAAGTTTAGAGTCCACTAGTTATGTTCTATTTAGGTATGCATTGGAGAAATTTTGAAATATCAAGTAATTTTTTTCTATTTTGTTAAATACAAATATGTAATAGAAATGTTTACCTAGTTTTATTTTTAACTAATTTATTGGTATTGTTTTAAGATAAAACTATAATATTTTTAAACTTTCCATTTTATCATAAATTTCCAGAAATATGAGACATAAACATAAACTTTTAGGGTTCCTCAATAATTTTTATGACTATAAAAGGCCAAGGGCATGTGTTCCTGCTTTTCAACAGAAACATGAATTAAGAGAATCAAACAGGTATACTGCAAACAAATAAAATCTATTTCAGAGATTTCAAATACTTTTCCATATATACTTACTCATAACTGCATATATGTTATCTGTGATATATGTACACACATATACTTACATATATATTAGCAATATATACTCATGGATATGTTTTATATATGAATACAACATTTAGCATTAAATCTTAGATTTTCATATTTACAGGTTTAATATTTTGGTTTATAGAATTGTCAAATCAATCTGAGTGTGTTAGAACCAAATATTGACAATAAAGATAATTAGAGGAAAGGCTTAATTTAAAGACAGGTAAAGGATAAGTGTGTAGGCATTATTGGTTACAAAAGCAACCAAAGAGAACAACATTATGCCTGGGGGTAAGATTCTGAAAACAGTAAGGAGTTGAGAGGAGGATTGGCATTTGAAAACAGATCACCATATCAAAAGGGCAGAGGTTTAAAAACAAAAAAAATATTTCTGCTGCATACCTTTATCCTCAAAGAGAACATATGCTCTTAAAGGCTTTAGATACTAGTGTGTTCTTTTCTATTCTGCACTGAAATACTCCCAGGTTAACAACAGGGGAGGGGAGAGAAAGATAAAAATAAAGAGCCCGGACAGTATGGAAGTGTGTAACTACGGGAGTACCTCTGTGGTTTTGTGGAGGATGCACATGGATCAATAATACCGTTTAAAAAAATAATATCTGGGCTGGAGAGATGGTTCAGCAGTTAAGAGCACCAACTGCTCTTACAGAGGTCCTGAGTTCAAATCCCAGACAACACATGGTGGCTCACAACCATCTGTAATTGGAAGCCCTCTTCTGATGTGTCTGAAGACAGCTACAGTGTACCCATATATACATAAATTAAATAAAATCTTTAAAAATATATCAAATAAATTATACTTGCATTTTTAAATTGTATTTTGTGTTTCTTTTGCTCTGTCATGTAATTTAAACATTTGGAAGACAATGAAAGTTTGCTTGACCTGACATTGTCTCAAATACTTTCCCATTTCTAAAACTCTACCTGCTGATTCTATTATAACACTTACCACACTGTGTTAGAGCTGTTTTTCAGTGTGTCCATTAGACTGTGACACCCTTCAACCTAGAAAATTGGTCTGAGTTTATTATCTCAGAACCAAGAACAGGTCTATATCAGAGTCATTAGTCAAGACATTGATGAAATCAAGAATGAATAATGAAACATGACAGTATGAAGTCAAAGGAGAATAAAACCAGTGCATTTTGTGATGTCTCCAAAATAAGCAAGAGGTTATCCTAGTTTTCTTCACTGTATTTTCTATCACAAATATATAATTTTATAAAACTAGATTTTCCAGCTTTTTAAAAGTTAATTTATCAAATTTTTACTATTACCAAGAGCTGGTTTTAGGACTGATCAATATAGAAAATTCATTTTTGTTTGTTTATTAAGCTCAAAATGACAGCTGATGCTAATGACAAAGATGGCCATTCCCAATGGCAGCTCAAGGGACAACAATGTTGCATGACAATGTAAGGGTAAAAATTAAAACAGCTCAGCAGAGACCACAAACAAC
>NW_021620984.1:359972-431689 GCF_004785775.1 Grammomys surdaster
CGCGCTAATTGGGACTTGAGTTGGGGTCCTCTTTCTGGGTCCTTACAACAACAGCACTGTCAGTAGTCAGTGATGTCCAAGAATATTCCAGAAATGTGGAACATGCTCTATTGTTTTTTCCTAAAGCATACATAGCACACTTAACTGATTTTGTCCCCATCTCTTATCAAGAAGAAGAACAGACATTTCTGTTGCTCATTCTACAAGAGTTTTCTTGTTTTCAATTGATTTGGAACATACTCTCCATTATTCCCCAAATAACAATGAGTTTAAAGTTTCAAGTTGTCAAAACGGTCCTCTTAATATTGTAATTCTTCTCAATGTAATACAAAATACATTTTGAGATGTAAAAGAAATTATCTTTGCATTGAGTGGAAAGTGTAACATCAGAATCTCACAAACTTAAAGGTCTATAGTTGCACAAAGACAGTCAAAAAGTACAAAGGATTGGGGTAATGTTTGAAGAAAGTACAAAAAGTGGTGGTATACTCCTGGAGGACCAAAAGTTATTGAAGATAGTATCAAGCAAGAAGATGACCAAATTGTTATGCCCAGATCTCGAGGTTCCCCTGGAGGCCACCAGGAATCCAACTTATATGCAAAAGCAAAAGTCTTTATTCAGAATCAAGCTCAGACCCTCCAACCCTTCCAACACAGTGGATAGGTGTGGAAGGTTCTAAGCTGGTGAAGCCTTGCCTTTTTATCACAGTTACAGCAGGATAGGGGACTTTCTAACTTATCAGTTGCATGATTGCTTAACTCGAGTAATCTATTTCAAAACATCTGGAACATTGGGCACTTTCCTCTTAGAATCTGATTGATTGTTACTAAGCATGGAGTTGCTGATTTTAAGAAAGTTAGGTGTCTTGGTTCCCTGAACAAGTTGTGGTTTTTCCAGTCACTGTGTTTAGCCTAAGGATAAGCTTGAACATAGAATGGAGTCTAAATACAAAATGGAATTTGTAATGTTAGGCTGGGCCCTTCACAGATTACTAAGATATTTTTGGTTCTGCTTGTCTAATCAAAAATATCGGTAGGTAATACAGCTGGCCTATAGCTTTGAACACGTTGTGAAAAAGTGGCCATTTAGAAGGCCTCCAAGGTTAAGGCAGGCCTGCATTGTAGTCTCATTAGAAGTGCTGACTCAAATCTTTCAGCCATGACTTATGTTTTCACTAGATTTTCATTTTTATTCAGTACTTTTACTTCCAATGACTTCTTCCTCATTAGTGACTATGTATCTCTATCTGATTGACAACATTGGAATGATGGTTCGATGTTACCAATGATTTTGCTATGATTTGCATAGAAAAACTAAATAGAGTTTTGAGAAGAGAAGGGAGGCTGGAACAGGGATAGTAATATCCTGTTAGCTGTCTATTTAATAGGAAGAGTACAAAATTCTTAATAGTAAGCTACTTTCTGCTTGTTCTGAGAGGAGTTGTGGACAGTAATGAGGGAAGAAGTTGGGGACCTTTCTACCTCTACTCCAGGATGTTCAGAAAACTAAAACAGAGACTACTGAATTTTTGTTTGTTTTTTTTATTTTGTTTTTTTTTTACAAACATTTTAATCCTTTCAGTTGAACACAATGATATTTATTGGCTAAACATGATCTGACATATTGGTAATGTCAATTTAAGTTGTACTAATTAATACCTGTCTTCAGAGTATGCCTGTTGCTCCTCTGTTTATTTTCTGAGTGACTCATATAACAGCAAAGAGACAAGCATAGCTCAAAAACAGTACCAGAAGACCATAAAAGGCACAGACCTAGACCATGTATTTCTATTATTATGAACTTGAAATAGCAGAAATTTGCACTAAGAAACTATGTCAAAGAAGACCCTTGCTTTACTCTTCCTGCTTCCCTCTGAACTCATAGCTTACACAAAGCTGGTATTTTTTAGTGTCTTTATTGTAGCAATCTGTTCTGCCCCACATTTGGGAGCCACTCTGTACTGGCCGGAGCTGCTGCCCCAGTCTGTGGGTCAAGGTCTAGCAAGAGAGTGGGGATGAAGGGGCAAGAGACTCGAAGAATGGAGACAAGACAGAGGGTCTGATCAAGTCTCTTTTTCTTTATTGAAAGGAAATCCTGGGTATTTATACACTTTTCCGTGTGCCTTGCCCTCGTGGACAAGGAGGGCAACACAGCTGAAGGCATTATACCATGTGCTTTGCAGCGTGGATACCACATGTGCCTTGCAGCTGGGGGCACTAAGCAGCAAAACAAGATATGTGAAAAAACAAGATGTTCATCAGAGTGTGCTCAGCTGTTGTGGGCTGCTGAAAAACAAGTCTCTTGTCAGGGTATATGGCTTGAGATGGCTGCAAAGATGATAGCTGCTTTCTGCTAGGCGTTTGCTCCCAACACTTTATTTTTCTAATTTAGGATACACATTTTGGTAACAAGACAAATATGGATTCTGAGACAAATTAAGCTTTCTTGGCAAAAGGAAGAGACCTTGGATAGTAAGCAGAGAGTCTAAAGGTAGAAGTGTCATGGTCACTGTCCTGTTGTTGTGAAGATACATCATGACCTTAGCAACTCTTATAAAAGAAAGCATTTAATTGGTCCTTGCTTACTGCTTCAGAGGTTTGTCTGTAATCGTCATGGTGGGGAGCATGGTGGCATACTGGCAGACATAGTGTTGAAGAAGTAGTTAAGAGTTCTACATCCGGATCTCCAGGCAGTAGGAAAAGTGAGATACTGTGCCTAGATTGAGTTTTTAAAACCTCAAATGCCATTCCCAATGACACACTTCCTCTAGACAATGCCACACCTACTTTAACAAGGTCTTATCTCCTAATCTCTCTTAAGTATTGCTATTCCCTGATGACTAAACATTCAGATATTTAAGCCTGTGGGGGCCATTTCTATTCAATCTAACACAAGAAGGAAATACTTTTATGAAGTAGCAATTATTGATGGAAAAAAATAACAAGATTAGGAATTTCTGATCCCATTAAATGAAACCCTAATGTTACAAAAAAAAATATTTAGTGTTTTTGGTCTTAGAATCTGAATGAGAATGAAATACACATTTTTCATTTAGGTGAAGTTCTTCACGCAATTACATCCAATTCTTTTGTTATAGCACCCCTATAACAAAATGCATCATTTAGGGGATGCATCATTTAGCACTAGGTGCCACAAGGGTAGAATATGAAGGGACTATAAATTCACCTGATCTGTGGATATTCTATACTTACCCGGTATTACAACTTTGGCAGACTGAACAGCATTCCACTAGAGTAATTCTGCCTATTTGTCTAGCCATCAGTGACAAAGAAGTGGTAGAGGAGGGAATAAGAACTTCCACTTAGACGAAAGGACTCAGGAGCAATCTACTGCATTATACAAAACATAAAGCAAGGTGACTTCTTGAAGAAGGAGGACCAATGCTTGGAATTCTCTGGGATATTAATTCTATTCTTTTTAATTACACCATAGATTCAAGATTGGAAATGTCGACATTTTTTCCAACTATATGCAGACGGATGGAATGAATGGGTTAATAAGAAACATGGCTGGCAGACCTTCCCTTTCCAGACATTCACAACAGAAATCAGCCTCTGTACTACCACTTCTGAGGAGACAATAGTGTCATCTAGTGGCAATTTAGAAAGGTTTCACATTTTTAAAAAAAAAATTAGGAAGGCTAGAATTATCCTAGATAAGACATTTAAAAATTTGTTCAGATGATATCTGAAATATTTTTTAAGCTACATACTTTGACCAAACAAAGAGTAACCATCTTTTTATTATTAAGAATTTAATTCTTTTCCCATTAGAGAGACAGAATCATTATATACCACTCCCTGATTCTAGCTCCTTTCTCCACCAAAAAATATCTGCTACAAACCACTTTAATATTGACAATAAAAAATTTGGAATAACAGTAGGTAATAGATAGACCAAAATCCTCTTTTAATGTATCGGTAAATGTTAAATGATTCCACTTTTCAACTGCTAAGAATGTTTGTCATTTAGGGTACCTACATTTCATGTTGATGTCAGGTGAAGCATGTCTCCACAGATTTGTGTTTTAAAACATTACTCTCTAGGTGGTGGCTTTGTTTCAGAAGATTGTAGTAAATATGGAATGTACGACCTACCTGGAGAAAGTTTGTCACTGCGGGATGGGACTTGAAAGCTCAGAATGCAGTCCTACTTCTGATCCACTGAGATGTGAGTAAGTGGTCATCACATCCCCTGCTTGATCCTTTCACACTCTGAGCCAAAACAGAACCTTCCTCTTCAAAATTCATTTCCCAGAATTTTAAATTAAATTAATTTCTAGTTTCTTTTTTAAAAAAGCTAGCATTGTATTGGAATCAAATAGTTAATTAGACAGAATACAGATCCCATATATAAAACCTTGCAGCTCCATGAAACTAACTTTTGACATGTTGTGGGTTATTCATCAAAGAAGACTGCCTGGACGTGGGTTTAAAACCAACAGAAAATCCCTATACTTGTTAGTATTTCCTCTAGGTTCTATCAAACAATTACCTAGCAACCTTTCAGTACAGCCTGCCTCAAGTATAAAAGGAATGTTTCTTTCCCTCTCCCAGTCCAGGTCCCTGTCCCTCTCTCTCCCTGTCCCTCTCCTTCTCCCTCTCCCTCTGTCTCACTCTCACTCTCCCTCTCTCTCTCCTTCTCCGTCTTTTTCCTCTCTCCCCTGTTCCCTGTGTTCCCATCTGGTCTCTTTCCTTCTTTCTCTCTCCTCACTTTTTCTGTCCATCTCTGTCCCCTTTCTTTCTCTGACTCTACCCCCTTTCCCAAAGCCCCTTCTCAGGCCCCAAATTAATGTTCTTGTATAGTAGATCCATCCTATGGCTAATATCCCAGGGATGGTCCCTCAGCAAGGGTCCACTGAGGCACCTGCCCCACACAGTCGACAAGTCTGCCTGCTACTCAGACTCGCTTTCTTGCCACCGAATCAAAACATTGGTGAATTGGTAAGAGCCCCACCCCTCTTTTAGGCATAAATGGCCCCTAGTCCCAAGAGAATGACTGTTGAGCTTGAAGTGTCTCTCTGGTGTCCTTCAGGACAGAGGAATCCTAGCGATGGTCTATGGCTGGCCCTTCTCGATGACATCTCCCCTCTCCTTTAGTACCTTTTCCCTTGGGTGAAATCTCTCTTCTCAAGATAAGATTCTTTTTCTCTTGAAAATCTAAATATTGAGTATTTCATGTTTCTCAGGTATCTACAACAATTTGTACCTGCTTCCCACATGATGATCTGGTAAACCAGCCTGTATCACACGTGTTCTGTTATTATTTTTCTATTCATGGAAAGCTGCAAGCAGTAGAAAATAATAAACTTTTCCTCACCTATGGGTATCGTGTCTTTATCCATAACTTTCAGTCTCCCCATTGGTATGCCTCCTGGAAAACCACAAACATCTAAAATTAGTTGCCAGACCCATACACTATTACAGTCAAACGTGGCCCCAAAACCCACTAGATAATGACTCTAAATGACTGCCTAATGGCACCTTTGATCCCATTATTTTAAGGAACCTTTACAACTACTGCCATCAAGGTTTCCTACATGCAGGCTTCACTCCAAACCTCTTTGTTCCTTCTGCGGCCCAATTCAGCTCCTCATAGCTATGAAATCTCAACCAGATGAAACGTCCGATATACTTGATCCAGCTAATGAGCTTCCTCCTTATTGTTCCCAACCAGCCTCTTCAAGCTCTTCTGCTCTTCTTGTTTCCTCAGTTTCCCCTACTGCCTCAGCCTCCACAGCTCCTCTCCTTCCCCAGCTTCTCCAGATTCCTCCCCTCCCTTGCCAGCTACAGGTCACTCTAGTTGTTCTATCCTAGCACCTATTTTCAGCCCTCCAGCCCTCCAACTACTCGTTCTTGCTCTCCACTCCTGCTCATTTATAAAAGGACTGTTCAAGCTTCTGCTTCTTCTCCTTCTCCTTCTTCTTCTTCTTAGTTGTTGTCTTCTTCTTCTTCTTCTTCTTCTTCTTCTTCTTCTTCTTCTTCTTCTTCTTCTTCTTCTTCTTCTCCTCTTCCTCCTCCTCCTCCCCCTCTCCTTCCCCCTCCTCTCCCCTTCCTCCTCCTCCTCCTCCCCCTCTCCCTCCCCCTCCTCTCCCCTTCCTCCTCCTCTTCCTCCTTGTTCTCCTCCTCCCCTTCTCCCTCTCCCTCTCTCTCTCCTTCTTCTCTTCTCCTTCTCCTTCTCCTCCTTCTCTTTCTCTTCTTCTTTTTTCCTCCTCCTCCTCTCCCTCATCTTCCTTCTTCCTTCTTTTCCTTCTCCTCTCTCTCTCTTTCTCTCACTCTCTCTCTCTCTCCCTTACTCCCTCTCTCCCCAGTAACCTCTTCCCTTCTCTCTCTTCTCTCTGCCCTTCTTTGCCCCCTTTCTTTCTCTGCCTCTCCTCCCTTCCTCAGACTTCCTTTTCAGGTCCCAAATAAACTTCTTTTCATTCCTGTCCTATGGCTGATACCTTGGGGAGCGGGGAGGTGCCTCAGCATGGGCCTGCCAAGGCACTGCCTCCTGTCTCATTATACCTCATTTTATAAAACATCAACACTGGATGCTTGGGATCCACATGTCATTCTGAGCCTTTTTCATAGTGGACTTTGAAGCACAAATCCATACTTCAATTAGCAAGAACAGTTTGCCAGAAGTAGTACATTTCAGACTATCCCATAACTATGAACTTTGATGTAGGTCTTTGCTTTCATTTTTGTCAGGTGATGTTGTCTACATGCAGAGTGCTACAGACTGAATGGAGTCATTCCATCATGGAGTCAGTTGTGCTAAGGTCTAGAGTGGGGGTGGGTTCTATTGAGGTTTGGGACTCTATTACATTCCTCACTGGTCTTGGTGAATGAGTTGAAAAACAGACTCATGCTATTTTAGTTTAAAATTTGCAACCTGCAGAGTAATTAGCCAGGGAGACCAAGAGAACAGAGACTGATATCAATTCTCTCTCTCACTCTCTTTCTCTCTCTCTCTCTCTCAATCTCTCTCTCTCTCCCTCCCCAGTTTTTATTTTTAAATTACTCTTAACCAATTAGCATAGAAACATCAGAGTGTTTTTGCTCTTTTTGTTTCGTTCTGTTTTGTTTTGCCAAAAAGCAGGAATGGTTTTCTTTATCATATGAGAAGTAAGTAAGCCTAAGCTTACTTCCAATTTTGGCAGATTATTTTTGCAAAAGAAAAATTTTTAATTTTTTTTATTGGTCATTTCATTTATTTACATTTCAAATGTTATCCCCCTTTCCTGGTATCCCCTCTGCAACCCCCTATCCAATCCCCCCCCCGCTTCTATGAGGGTGCTCCCCTCCCCTGCTCCCACCTCACTGCCCTAGCATTCCCCTACGCTCTAGCATCAAGCCTTGACAGGACCAAAGACCTACCCTTTCATTGATGTCAGATATTTTAATTGTTGTTTTGATACCTTTAGGTCCTGATAAACTTGTTACTTAGTTTGGAAAGCATCAGAAGAGGCATATTTAGTCAAACCATCAGTCCATATCCACCAAGTAGTCTCAGGGGCTTGGTAATATTGTTATCCGAATGAATTAACCCATAAGGCAGAATAGCAAGTATCAGAATACAGGAAAGTGCCTAGGTTAAAGGCTTTGGATATTAGATAACCTTAATTTGGTCAGGCTGTCTCCAGTTACAGATACTGTCTGTCAGTTAATGGCCGACAGTCAGGTGAGTTCCTATCCCTGTGTAGTACTGGGCTGAGCGTCTAAGCATGACCAGAAATCCTGGCGGATTTTGACTGGGAATGATTAACTCTATTCTCAGAGCCCATTCCTAAGGCATAGAGTCTGCTTCCCAGGTTTTTACTATTTCTCAAAGGCCAGAATCTTTTTAAAGGGAGATTTTTAGCAAGTCTCACTTTCACAACCCCAGTTTTGTAATGGCAATCCCCTTGTTTCTGACAACTAGCAGGCCTAGCCCCAAGGTATGTATAGAATTATAAACCTCATATTTTCATTTCAAAAGATAAATTTTTATATCTTTTTAATGTAAATCTACAACCAGACATTTAAAATGGGCATCCATAAGTAAAAATGAAGATAAAATATGGGTTTGTAGTCATATTAGCCAATACCTTCCCTGTATCTGTATCTGTATTCCTCAGTTTCGAGTCCAGGTCTGAGGGCCATGGAGGTTAGACTATGATTCTATATTTATAACCACAGTGCAAAACACAAGATTCAGAAGGAGGTAGAGGGGCAGGCAGTGGAAGGGCCCAGTGAACTCTTAATTTCACTGAATCCAGAGTCCAGAGTCAGTTGTTTGGCTGCAGGTCCATAGCTTCTGCTTTTTTAACGTGGGTGTATTGGATCCATGGTGTTATACCAGCTATCTTCATGGTTTAGATGTGCAGAGAATTACATTGCAGGGCCCTTTCCAGGTTACTTTCAGCTCCCTTTGCTATTCACTTGACACAGATAGTGTCTCTGGATTTAACAAGGGGAAACTCATGGTGGACTCAGGTTGGTTGGGTCTCTGACAGTTGGATGAAGAACTGGAGGGCCTACAGTGGCTTGAGAAACAGAGCGTTCTGCCAAGTCCTGGTTTTTGAGCCTGGAGGGCCAGTGGTAAAGGTTTTTAAAACATAGTCTCATGGGAAAGGGTTTAAAAGCCCACTGTATGGAGTGCAGCAAGCCAAAACAAAACCAAGAAAGGAGTCCTAGCCATCCTTTGCTGGACTCTACAAAGAATTTTATTAGAGGTTTTATTTGGTTGGTTTTTGTCCTGTTGCTTTTGTTTGTTTGTTTTTCTCTGCCCAGAACTCTGAGTTCTATCTGCAGAATACATTTTTCAATCTATATTTAAAGCTTTAGCTATTAATTGAGATGTTTTGGCTATTACAGCCAGGCCATTGTTGAACCCCATTGCTAGAGGGTGGCTAAATCAGGGACCAGTTCCTGGATGAGCTTTTAATCTATTTCAGCAGTTTCAGCCTGGTAGGGAACACTTTTACCCACTTGGAAAAGCTATGTATGAAAACTAACAAGTGATTTTGCTTCCACCAGGAGGACAGCTCTTGGTGAAGTCAGTTTTCCCAGAATTCACTGAATATTTGTCTCTCATTTAGATCCCTTCCTGGGTGTCTTAGGATTCCCATTGCTCAGAACATACACCATGACTAAGACAACTCTTCTAAGGTCAACATTTAATTGGGGCTGGCTTCCAAGTTCATAAGTTCAGTCCATTATCATCAAGGCAGGAACATGGCAGCATCCAAGCAGGCCTGATTCAGGAGGACCTGAGAGTTAGATATCTTGCTCAAAGGGAAACAGGAAAAGACTGTGTGGGAAAAAAAACACATGCAGGCATGGCTCGGGCCTGGGCGACAGCAGCACGCTGGCTGATGCGGCCAAGGGGCCTGCAGAGGTGGCCAGCAGGGGCACAGCAGTGGAGTCCTAGAGGCTTTTCCCATGGGCAGGTTCCCACATATGCAAGAAAGTCCAAAGTTCCAAAAGCTGAAGGCTTGTTGGTGGCAGGCACAGAAGACATGTGGAGTACAAGAGATGAAAGTTTTATCGTCCATGATGATAGTTGGCTCTAGATGTAAATGTGCACACACCCCAGGGCCAGGGGAGAGCTGGCTTATATAGAGGGTGGGAAGGAGGAGGGACCAGGGCGGAATAACTGAATTATCTAGGCCCCCCTTGGCCTTATTAATATGTAAATCTCTCAAGGCAGAGGCCTGTTAGTCACACCTTCTACCTGTTTCTTACCTGGCTGATGGTACAGGCTAAATGGAGATGAGACCAAGTCAGGGCCCTGGGTTCTGGAGGTGTGGCCAAACACTTGCAGTCTTGGGGTTCCAGGCCCATGCCAACCCAAGATGCCCTTCTACAGCCCAAAAAGACTGGCTCCCAGGTAGCTAGGATAAGGGTCTTAAAGCCCCTTCCCATGGTGACACGCTTCCTCCAACAAGACCACAATTGTTCCAACAAGGCCACACCTATTCCAGCAAGGATACATTTCCAAACAGTACTACATTCTTGACTAAGCATACCCAAATCACTACATTCCAGTCCCTCCCCCCACATGATTATTCAAACATATGGGTCTATGGAGAGCATACCTAGCCATAGTTTAAGATACATTTAGTTTAACTTCAAAAGTCTCCATAGTAAATAGCAGTCTCAACAATTTTAAAAGTCCAAAGTTCAAAGTCTCTACGATTTATCCAATAACTCGACTGTAATTCCCAAAGCAAGACAGGAAACCAGCTAGACAATCTCCAAATACTGTATCTCCATGTCTAATGTCAGGGTGGTCTTCAGATCTCTAACCCCTTTTTCATCTTTGTTGACTGCAACAAACTTCTTTCTCCTGGGCTCCTTCCACTCACTGTTAGCAGCTTTCCTCAGCAGATAACTCAAGGCTCTGGCATTTGGAACATCTTGGAGTCTCCAAGGCAACTTCAACATTACATTGTTCCAATGTTTAGGATCCACACATGATCACCTGGACTCCTCCAAAAGGCTTGGGTCACATCTCTAGCTCTATCCTCTCTAGCACTCTAGGCTCTGGTTGACTCCGCTCCACTGCTGCTGCTATCTTGGTGATCAGCCCATGGTACTGGCATCTCCAATACATAGGGCTCTTCTGCTGCAACCAGGCTTCACCAATAGCCTCTCTTAGGCTTAGCCTAGCCTCAATTTCTTTGCATGACCCCTTCAGTTCTGAGCTGTCAACTGTAACTGAGGCTGCACCTTTACCAATAGCCTTCCTTGACCTCTCACAGTGCCAAGCCTCATATGCTCTTCAGGATCCCTTCATGTCTTCAAATCAGTACCTCCTGCATGATTCTTACACAATACCAACTACATCTACACCACAAAGTACAACCTTGGCTATCTCCAGAACACAGCTTCTCTGTGCTCTCAGCAAACACTTCCTAGATTTTACCTCAGTGATACTGGTCTCTTTTTAATCATTGATAAATTTTAGCTCCAGCTAACCACCATCAATTGTCCCAGTAGTCCCTTCTATTTTTGACTCTAAAGCTAAAGCCACATATAGCAGGCCTAACCTGCTGAGTTCTGCTGTGTGCTGGAGCTGGAACATGGTCCCTTGTCTATTACACTATCACCAGCTTTCTGTTTCCAACTCCTTCACTGTCTAACCTTGGCTGTCCTGAAACTTGCTCTCTAGATTGACCTTGAACTCAGAGATCTGCATGGCTCTGTCTCCTGAACCCTGAGATCAAAGGCATGTACCACTGTGGGAAAAAAACCAGAGGTTGTATCCAGTGGAGGCTTTCTCAGCAGCAGGTCCCACAAACAGGAGATAGTCCATGGTTCCACAGGCTGAAAGCTTTGGAGGCAGCAGGCCCCAATGATACAAGAAGTCCATGGGTTCCACGAGGTTTATTGTCATGGTGTGGTAGTTGGATCTGGATGTGTGCCCCCCAGTAAAAGCCAGGAGGAGCTGGCTTAAATAGGGAGGGGGAAAGAGGAAGGACTAGGAAAAGAAATAACTTAATTGAGCTATGCCCCCTGACCTTTAGGTAACTCATGAATATGGAAATCTCTCAAGGCTGAAGCCTGTAGTCACACCCTCTACCTGTAGGTGTGGATGGTGATGTAAATCTCTCTGGGAGGAGCTACTCTGAGCCAAACATGTCTACAAGGTGCAGGTTAATGGAGATGTAGACTGCATATAGAAACCTGGATTCTGGGGGCATGGCCAAACACCTGCCTTTCTCCAATGAGAGTCAGGGCTCAAAGGCCCATGCCCAACCAAGAATCAAGACATCCTTCCACGCCCAACGTACCACCACATCTGGACTTAAGCTTTTCTCGACTTGGAGTTTGTTCTATTTCAAGCTGTCCTTGAACTCAGAGATCTGTTTGCCTCTGTCTCCTGAGATTAAAGGTGTATACCCTCATGCTTGGATTTGGTACTTGTGTCTCTTTATTACTTGAACGATACATTTTATACTTTTTCTTTCTCAGCTTGCTCCTTTTCATTAAAATCCTCTTCATAAAACTAAACCACAGAATAAAGTTTCTGCTGGGCTTTTTTGAGACATCCTTTGTCAATACAATTAATATAAATCTCTTTACCTTACCTTTAGGTAGACTCTTGAGACAAGAGCAAAAAGCAGCCACATTCTTCACCAAAATACCACAAAAACAATCACTATGCCACAAACTGATATTCCTCTTCACTGAATCCTCTTGGGCCAGGTCTGCACAGTTCAAATCTCTCTCAGCACCAGTGACTTCCATATTCCTAGAAGGATGGCCTAGTAAGCACCACTTAAAGCATTCTACTGCTTTCCAAATCCAAAGTTCCCAAATTCATATTTCTCCAAATAAATACATAGTCAGGCCTATTACAGCAATACCACAGACCCTGGTACCAATTTGTGTCTTAGTTGGGGTTTTACAGTCTATTTACTGACACCGTGATCAAGGCAATGCTTATAATGACAACATTTCATAGGAGCTGGCTTTATAGGTTCAGAAGTTCAGTCTATTATCATCAAGGCAGGAACATGGCAGCATCCAGACAGGCCTGGTGCAGGAGGAACTGAGAGTTCAACATCTTATTCTGAAGTCAAACAGGAGAAGATTGGCTTCCAGGCCCACACCCACAGTGACACACTTCCTCCAACAAGACCACATCTATTCCAACAAAGGCCACACCTCCAAATAGTGCCACTCCTTGGGCCAAGCATATTCAAACCACCATACTGGATAAAAGCACTGTGTTTTGGATTCACTTGAGCACAAATATGGCATTTGGTTGAGATAGTTTTGTGGACCTGTGAGTAGGCTGGTGAAGTTTTGCTACCAGAGCCCTGTCAGTTGTTTCTGAGAAAATAATCTTTCCCTCTGCTGTCCTCCATCACTCTGTAGATTTGAACTGTCCATTTCTTCTTTACAATGGAGTCTCAGGCACCACCAGGGTGTGGCATGTCATCAGAATATCAACAGACTTCACTGATCTTAGGCCCGTTTGTTGGGCAGTCAGGTCAGAGCCCACAAAGTGCAGGAAAGCAATTTGGAGCTGAAGCCAAACAGCCTATAGGAAGCTGTTTTTGTAAATGTCCTTTTTTGTTTTGTTTGTTTGTTTGTTTGTTTGTTTGTTTTTTAATCAGCAGTGAGAAGCCCTCTTTCTATATAGATTATACTATGGACATTCCATGTAGTAAAAGCATACCAACTGATGATTTGTGTACATGGTGGTGGATTTTCCTTTTTGCCAGCTGAGTGACTGGTTCAGATCAATCAGTTCTCCTCTCTACACAGAGATATTTGTCTAGTGCCCAAATTGTTTCATTTTAAAGTAACTACTGCAGCTGTTATATACCTGGTTTTTCTGTCATCTCATGAAAGTCATGGATGAGCACCTAAGTTATGGGCAAGAGAGTTACTAAATGGATGGTTATGGGTTTCTCAAATCATACTTGAGAGTGACCCAGGAGTAGGGCCAGAAACTGGCTCACACAATCGTAAGACAGCCAGCTTCCTGGTGGTTCTTGGAGGAGGGCTTCAACAATGTCATGAGGTACAAGTATAATATCTTGTTCCAGAGTTAATTTGTTTGCTTTTTATCCCATTAAATGAGCAGTAGTTACCACAACTCTTTGACAGATGGCTCACCCTATGGCTAGAGAGTCCAGTTGTTTGAACAAGTATAGCTCATAGCCCCAAAGTTTGGGTTAGAACCATTCTATAATGACTTTAGTTTAGTATCAGTTCAGATTAGAGCTTCAGCGTCCCACTTTGTGTTAGTCTCTAGAGGCCTTGCTATTACCGTAAACTCTGGTATCCAGAGGCAGCAATACCTAGCTAACTCCCCAAACTGTCTCTTAGTCTTTGGAGCTGGAATCTAAAGGCTGGCAAAAATATTACTCTGAGACAGGTTCCTTTTGCTTCCCCTCAGCTGGGAGTTGAGAGAGGTAGCCACTAATGTAAAAACTTGGGCTTTCTTAGACAACATTTTGTAACCTATAGTCTGTAACTCTTGTAGCAGTCCATCAGTGGCCCCTTAATAATTTATGTTCACTGGAACGCTCTGATAAAATGGCAGAGGTCATTACTTACGATCTCATCAACAGGACTAGCAAACTTTTAAAGCTGTGGGCCAACTCAGTCCATATAAGTTGACTGCTGTAACCTCCCACTGGGTCTGTCTATTTGAAACCAAAAATGAGTTGACTCAACATCTATCAATAGGAGGCTGAACAATGTATACTTTAGCTCCAAGAGAGTATATACTGTTTTTTTGAAGAATCAAATTCATGAGAATCAGAGGTGCCAGATTTTAAAATATTGAAGTAAGTAGAGTTGCAACATTTACCAGGATCAAAAAAAAATACTGATCAACTGAAAAATTTTGAAGATGCTCTGTGTTCTGCAGTGTCAAGTAGTTGCATATAATTTAGTTATTTATGTAAAATTTAAATAAGCACATCTCTCTCATTGGTGAGTTAATGTACTTTCATTTTTAATAAACACTAAATAAAATATGTATCCCCAAAGAACTGTTTTAAATGAGCATCCTTTATGATTTATTATCAATATATGTGTTCATATTACATGAATTTTGTATGATTTTGAATTTTTCTTTTAACTGTTTATGATACCATCCTGATCCATCAATTGCTTATAATTGTGGAAAGGCCATATTGATGGGATAAAAAAAACTCTCAAAATATAATTTTTTAATTGTATCCATAGGTATCCTAGAACCTACTGTGTAGTCCACGCTAGACTCAGACATGAGCAATCTGCCATGTTCTCTCAAGAATTGGAATCACAGGTGTAAGATATCACCATACAAACCTCAAAATTTAAACCATGTTTTCTAAGAACTAGGTGGGAAATTCTTTTAAATAATAATAATAACAGTAATAAATAAGGTGCTCTACCATTTAAAGACTTAAACAATACTTAGAAGTGAGTTACTGTCTGTTTTGCTTCTGTTTTGAGAAAATACTAATCAAAGTCAAATTGATCAATAAAGGGTTTATTTCATCTTATACTTCCAAGTAACAGTCCATTATCCAGTGAAAAAGTAAGGCAGGATATGAAGCAGAGACCATGGAGGAACAATCCTTATTGGTTTGCTCAGCTTGCTTTTTGACATAACAGGGACCACCATTCCAGGAGTGCCACTCCCTGTAGTGGACTCAGCTCTCCCACTGTGTCAGTCAAACAAATGCTGGATGACAGTAGACTTAGAAGCAGTTGAATCTCTGAGTTTAAGGCCAGCCTGTCCTATAGAATAGCCAGGGCTACACAGAGAAACCCTGTCTCAAAAGCCCAAAAAGGAGCAAAACAAAGCAACGCAACCAAACAAAAAAACATCACCATTACAACCACCACCACCATCAACAACAACAACAACAAAACAGAAAGAAAATTTATATTATAAAATCTATTAGCTTTTTATTTTGCTATCATGAAAAATATAAAGCAATATGCTACTTTCACATTTTATAACATATTCGAGAGACTTTCTTTCTGGCAAGCATTCTCTGATGCTGTGGCACCAGAGTCAATGCCCTGAGGCTTCCTTTTGTAACATCTCTGCAAAGCACACCCAAAGGGAATTAGCCATATTCTGAACAAAATTTTTATGAAGATTGGATTTTTGCTTATTGCTATGATTTTAGGATTAAGAAATTAAATGAAAATTAACTTCCATTCAATCTGGTGACATTACAAGACTTAAACCTTGAATTAAAAATAAGTGCTGGCAGCCGGCTTTAAGCAAAAATGGCCGTATCTAGGGACTCGAAGTCTTCTGAAATTTTTTCCGCAAATTGCTCCATCTGGGATTCCCAGACACAGCAACATCTTGCTTTGTTTTCGTAGCAAAACGGCTCCAGGTAGACTTTCTGGAAGCAGATGTCTGAACTTTGCTGAACCTTTTGTACCTTGTTAGCATATTTTATGTACTTCTTAATGATACTGAGCTCCCTGCACTTAAAATGGCAAGAATTAATAGTGACTCAGAAAATGTCATCTCGAATGACTGACACCTTTTTTTTTTTCTCCTGATGAGATGGGAACATCGCATCAAGTATTAGCTGAATAAAAGACTGAATAGCAGAGTGAAGCCCTTTTAGAAATGAGATCATATTGTTTCTCTGGATCTAACTCTGGTTGTAGCTGTTTAAATCATCTATGGGAAAACTATGGAACCAAACTGCTAGACAGACAGCCCAGCTGGTAATGGTGCCTGCTACCAAACCAGACTATCAGATTTCAGTTCTGGGGCCTCACACAGTGAAAGGAGGAATCAGCTTTCATAATTTGTCCTCTGGTCTCCACATGTGTACCGTGTAAGTGGTGTTTACAGGCATGGGAGTGTATATGGACACATATCAATAATCTTTATGCAGCAACATTTTCTTTGTCTTTCAAGGTTGAATGCACAGCTATGGACTTCTAGGTGTGAATGTCTTATTCAGTTATTTTCTTACATGGAGAGATTTTTTTTTCTCTTTAGATCTATTATCTGGCATGCATTTCTCTACTTTGAAGATAGGCCACTTCCAAAAATTGTAATATATGTTCACATGAATGTCCCCTTGAGATTCTTTTTTCTTCATTATAGCTCAGGCAACCAACATAGTTTTTTTCCTCCCAATCAAGCATGCCCTTAATCTCATTGCATCCTTCTATACAACCTCCTAGATGCCATCCTTAAGAAAAAGCTCTGGTCTTACCAGATTCATTGGATTCTCTTGGCCAGGAGAGCTTAATGTTTGACCTAAATACTGAGTTCTATAGTCCCCACATCTAGTTTTCCTATTTTTCTAGTTTTCCTTTTCCTTTCACAGTCTCTAGATCTTTTCATATCTGTGGATAGCCACACTCCCCTCCCGCCAAAATGCAAGCAAGAGAAGATTAATGAAGTTCACAGTGTGATTTCCCATTGTTGTTCATCTTGCACTGATGACTCATTTTCTTTTCTGTCTTATGAAATCCTGTTTGTTTATATTTCCTGAATAACCTGAAAGAAAAAAAATTCTCCAAAAATCCCTCTTCTGAAATCAACCCATAGTACACTTAGAGTTCAGTATATATGTGTATGATCTCTTATAGATTTTCAAGATATTATATGCCATTTAATTTTCATTCATTCATTCATTCATTCATTCATTCATTCATTCATCAAACATTTACTGAGACCTGGTATTGTTAGTCATTTTATTATGGAGTAGGGCAAACAGGTGTAAGAAATAGACTTAACTTTTAACAAATTTATTTTCTACAAGAGAGTTAGCTTTTAAGTAAATTTTGATTTACAAATATAGCATAAGTGATTCTAAGGGAGCAGAATCACTAGAGAAAATGTTGAAGAAAATAGTAGCAGTATGCACTGTGACGGTGAGTAGGAAATATTTCAAGATTTTCTCTTGTAAAGGTAAATGATTCAGAATTTGGCATAGTTGAAGCTCCAAATGTCATAAATGAGCTACATTTTCTGGGCTGAATTTCTCTGAAAAAAAAAATCAGTTATATAGAAGAGTCTGCAGACTAATTAGAACTCCCATGATTGTAGAGAGTTGGCCAAAGGTCCATCGCCAAAATCATTTGGGACCACTTTCCTCTCTTTAATAGTTGTTTATTGTTCTGTATCTGATATAATATATCTGATATATAATTCCTTTCATTTATTATGTAAAAGCCTTTTAAATGTATTAACTTGGTACATTGTTCTACTAACTACAGGCTAAGGACTGTCCTTTGACAGTATCTAGTAGACTTCCCAGGTTTGTGTAACTTGGTTACCTGACGTTCTGTGACTATAGTTTCTTAACTACTTCCACTATTTGGGGCAACTTGAATACATGTTCCTTGGATTCTATCATGGTTTTTCACATTGATTCTGAACCACTGTTTACTCCCTTTGGAGTGCATACTGTGCTTCTACTGGTCAGTTTCAAGTACACAAAAGCCGATTTCCTCTAATGTGTTGACTAAAGGACCAAATTAAAGAAGCTACTTCAGAAATATAGACCCTAATTTCACAAGTAACAGCAGCAGCCATTTGCTTTCCACCACCGTTCACAGGGCAAATGTTTTGCTCATTGTATGGGCAGATACACTAATTGCATGCAGCTGGACTAATCAAAACAATCTCATTCACAGATGTGGTCCATGGGGCTTCTTGAGACAATAAGATACTAAGGTGTGCTACACTCACATTCTAAGCAATGGTTCAAGACTAATATAGAAGCCAGGTGATTTGTTTCTTGTTCATTCGACTCATTTTTATATACGGTACAGCTTCGATGTGGAATGTTGGGCAGTGACAACGCTGGTGGGCCATACTCCTTCTGCCCCACCTTTTAAAATCTCAATGTACACACTCTACTTGAAGCTTTGACTCAAAGCTTAAGAATCAGCATCTTCTGCACAATAGCCGCGTTGCTAGGTAACCAACTCACTCCCAGGCTTGTTTCCAGGGGTCACCAGGGACTTCCGCCTCCCTTTCACATGTTCTCCAATCAGACACTGATGTGCTTGTCACGTCCGATTCTGGGGCGGGATCCAGAGCGCTGTCTGCCCCACCCGCACGGTGGAGGGTGGGCGGAACATGCCTCTGGCTCAGGGACGTTCAGGGGCGCCCCGCCCCTTAGAGCTGAGTGGGCGGTGAGGAGGGTGTGGCGGGTGAGCGGGCCGGGGCGGTCCCTTTGGCCCACCGTGCTTCAGCACCTGCTGTTGTCCAGAGCTGCAGCTGCTGTCTCCTCCAGGTAAGGGTCAGGTGGGGTTGCAGTGTAGGAGACTCCGATCGGCACCCAATCAAAGAAGATGATGTTTGAAATGAGTTAGCTTCACATCGGTGACCAGCACTTTGAGGTCGCAGGCTAGGGCTCTGAGCCTCCTACAGTGCTGTGCAAGTCGTGATGCCTGAAAAGCTAATCCCAGGAGTTTTGCAGTCACACACCTGAGTATTATAAGGCATAGTAAGAACTCAACATATATGTGGATTCCCCCTGTGTGGAAGCTGGGGCTGTTTCTTGACACATGCTAGCTGTTATTTCTAAGGTTATTAAGTATAAAAATGTCTAGAGCCTAGAATGTTATTCCATCAGTGCACAAGATTTATTTGCATAGATTCCTTTCTCCCGTTGAAATGGGTGTACCAAGAACGCTTTAAAAAAGAAATGTTTTAATATAAGGGCAATACTAACGCTGAGAAAAGATTATTGTATATTAAGGAGAACATAAAAATACTTTCTTGTCCTCTTACAGATGTATCCACATTTTTGTAAGCAAATATTCATAGGTGCGAAATCTATGCTATTAAAATGAATTAGAATACACAAAATACACTAAAAAGTTAGTTCATGTATCAATCACATATCAAATATATTTCATATAAATGTCTTTAACATAGATTTGAAGATATGTTATATTTCTAACTTACTCAGAACAAACTATCCTCCAAAGAATACACATCCATAGATTAAGAAATATGAATTATTCAATTTAATAATATGATATTGTAATTGCCAATTTTATTACTATCATATTGTTTCAAGGTTACAATAACCACAAAACTAGTTAGATGCAAGGGGATTTATGAGGATTTAAAAAAATGAGGGAAATATTCTATACATTTGTTGGTTTATGTATTCTCTTATCATTTAGAATGGGGAGAACTTAACACTGTAACACTAGTGACTGAAACCTACAAATATTCCTTTATTTTACAAGGTGATGCAGCAACCTGAATGTACAGGGGCATGATTATAGATCTGTGTTTGAAGGCAGAAATCTGAGGCTGTCTGGCAAACTTAAGTGACTCTGAAAACTTGTCAGTTCAAGAAAATTTGGAAAACTTGCTTTAGTGGATTATTTATGGGTTAATGTAACAAATGGTAGTTTTAGCACATTAAGAGTTCTTGGAAAGTTTTCTAAATTGGAATCAATAAGCTATTTCAAAAGACATCCATAAAAGGAAAATGTTTTTGAGTGAGGTCTACAAACATATAAATAAAGACTAGTTAGATTTTTTAAATTTATGTTGTTCTAACATCTCCTTGTGTTTATTTTAATAGATGGCTAAAGAAACATAAAATATTATTTATAGTTGCCTTTAAAATAATAAAATATTTTATTATTTTATTAATAATAAGAAATATTATTATTATAAACAATAAGAAGGTATTATTTATAGTTGCCTTTAAAAATTCAATCTCTTTAATTTTATAATTAAGAAATATATTGGAATTCTAAAATCACACTTTTATGACAATATATAATAGCATCACGTATAGAAATCTACAAATGAATTTAGCTTAGAAAATTAGTTTTTAAAATTAATCTGCTCTAAGTATAGACTACTATAGTTAGGCTGGTTTTGTTATTATTTTCTGTAAATGGCTTTAAAGTCCTTTGTCTGAGTAGAGATGTGCCAAGAAAGTTTTTATAATAATTCAGAGAAGAATATGATCTTTTATGGACATTTTACTTATATGTTACATTTATTTTAACTTCTGAGCCATAGAAGGCCAACAGTGATTACTGTGTCATTATTAATAAAATTATAAAATTTCTAGTTTAACCTAATTTTATTTTCTGAAACACTGCAATGAAGAGCAAACTGAATGTTCCATTAATCTGAAGGATTAACATTTTCTTCCCATAATCTAGATTTACTTGAGATTTGATATATACAAGAAGAATAGCAGTGGTTAATATTTGAATAAACAGTTTAGTTAGCCATTCATGGTGATGCCATGTCTATGCATGGAAGACTGAAACTCTAGCCATGTGATCTTCAGTGTATTTTCATGGATAAATATCCTATGAAGAATATTTTGTTTTCAAAGACAACTTATTAGGAGACAGGGAACGTTATCTTATTAACTTATTAATCATGCACCTTCATTTGTGTTAGAAACACATTCAACTAACAAGTGGCACTTGCAGTGCCGATGACTACATGCTATCCTTTGATAATATGGCCGTTATTCTTCCATTGTTAATGAGGCTGTGCCTTTGAGAATTGAACACAAGCAATTACATGGGAACGCCTAAAGAGAATTTTAGAAATTCCCCTAGAGAACCTGCTATAGAAACAAAACCTAGAGGAAAACTGATTTCTCATCTGACGTTAGTTAAAAGTTCCAAGAAGGACTCACCTCTCCTTGGGCACGGTGAAGCTGTTAAATCTTTGTTAAAATCGTTGTTAGTGCTGTGTTGTCTGACATGAAGCAAGAACTGTCTAACACTGAATTTGAGAGCCCCAGAGACAGGTTTCCTAGCACAATGTGTGAGCAATCACTGCTTGAATGCTGAGGGAATGATGGAGTGGAGTCCTTAGGGACTGCACAAACTACCCACCCATGAATCCTGCCGCAGGTGGGGAGGGGAACCCCGTGCCTGATGGATTCCAACCACACTTGACACTCTAGTTTTTAAACAATCCTCTGGGTTCTCTGGCTCCCGCGTAGTTTGAGACAGAGGCAGATAGATATCGTCAGCTCTGGCAATGACAACTGAAAATTGAAAGGGCAGCTGAAAGTTTTAGAGTGGCCAGGGCAGAGGGAGAGAACCTGCAGATGTTGAGCACTAGAAAAAAACTCAGAGAGCTCATAATCTTCAGGGTCAAAGGTCTCAGGCCAGAGAATGAAAACTGTCAACATTAGCACGGTTAATAACCTCCATATCCCAGTCCTACTTCTACTAACTACTTACTGTAGACTTACTACTTCCAACTACCTACTGTCACAACCCCAGATGCCAACACTGACAGAACCAAAAACTCCTAGAGGCCAGTATTGGAAAAGTTTCTTCACCTGAAGCTTCCATCCAAGTGGAGCAGAGAACCAAGCAAGCAGCTGGTTAGGGACTTTTGCCATTATATGTAGAAAGAAATTTTCTTTCTCATTTTTAGAAAGATTGAAGGGAAATTCAGTCATTTAAGATTTTCTAGACTTTGCCAAAAAGCAAGGAGAAGGGACATCCTGAATTTGGAGTCAGAGCTTGTCCGTTCGGCACAGTCACGAAATGGCTATGTGAAATAGTTTCCCTTTGCAATGATAGATATTGCTTTTATTACCGAAAAAATACTTAAGGGGTATGGTTTGTTAGGCTATCTCCAAATTCCTGGAATTCTGCATACCAATGTATAAAACCCAAAAACACAGAAACGGATAGTAATATGTCTTCCACAGTAAGACATAGTTCATCAGTGTCATTTGCTTTCTCAAAGTTGCCTGATAAATACCATGTTCAGGTAAACCCTGGAAGAAGAGCCATGAACTAAATCCTCATGTGTCCATGAGGATGTTAGAACAGTCAGTGCTTATTTTATACCAAAGGCTCAGAGTTGGGGGATTCAGAACAGAGTTCCTTAAGTAGTTTTCCATGTACTTCAGCTCACCATTTACCTCTTTCACCTTAAATTACAAATTACAAACATTGTTAGTTTTCCAGGAATTCCATGCATTATAAGAGACATGTCATGCTACACATACAGAAAAGTTGTGATTGGAAAGTAAAAAAAAAAAAAAAAAAAAAAAAAGCTTGGTTTACACGGAACACTCATGTTTAATGTAGTATAAAATAGTTTTTATTATACAAATATCCGCTCTAAAGTCTTAAAATTTGTGTAGTTGCTTAATAGCAGTTTACGTCTAGTTCTCTGCATCTCAATATATATTTGAGTAAATCTCAATGATAAGTGTAATTATGCAGTATTTCCTTTTGAGATAGAGCCTCACACTGTCAGGGAGCATGGCCTGCAGCTCACTCTGGAGCCCAGGCTGACCTGAAATTCACAGCAATCCTCTGGCATGAGCCTCTGGAGTGTTGGGTTTACAGGCATAAGCCACCCACACTTCTATCTAGAATTTTTTTAAAGATGGAAATATGGCAAAGGATTTGAAGGAATCATTTCTAAGATGCAAAGAACTGCAGAGCCCAGGTATTCTATGGATGAGGAGCAAAGGCATTCAGATTGGTTCTTAAAATTAGGAATGGAAACTTGTTCTAGAACTGCTCAGGCTCTGGATCTCTGGCATTCTCAGTCCCTCTCAAGAGTGCAAAGAGTACTCTTATTGCTTTTTTTCCCCATTGTAATCATTCCAGTACTAACTCAAGTATTTTGAATAGTTATGGTTTAAATTACTTATTACATTGCTAAAATATTAATAGCATCTAACAAACAATATATTATGTATTTGATATCATAAGACTTTTTACCTAAAGTTTTTGACTAGTAGTTTTGACTAGTAGTCAAAAACTTCCTTTCCACAATTATTGTAACTTGTGAGCAAACGCAATCAAAGTTTTGCCTTGAAGTCTTTTGTGATTGCAATTTGGCCCTTCAACCCAATGCATCCTTGGTTAAAAATTCTAAGTGGGATGTGTTTAAAGTCTAGCCTTGTCACTTGCTTTGGTCCTAAACAGATTCTATAACCTTTTTACTAAACTTAAGACTAGCAGAATTAGCTCCCCTGAGAGCTTAGTAAACAATAAATCAGCATATTTTTTAATCAGAATTTCTTAGCAAGCAAGTTGCTGAGAAATTTTATGGCTTTTGTTTATTTGATTGTTTGATTTAAAAGAAAAATAGTCTCAAGTAGCTGGTGAGGTAGAGACAAGCTGGGACTCTCTGATCTTTTGAACTCTAGCCTAATTGGGGAGCTCCATGCCAATGAGAGACTTTATCTCAGAGGAGATGTACCACAGTCCTGAGGACAGCCAAGGCTGTCCTCTCGTATCCACGGATGTGCACATATGTTCAGCGCCACACATATAAACACATATTTGCATAGTCACAATAAAAATATTTAGATGTATGCTAAAATTAACTTATTCACATTTTTAGCTCTTCGAATTGGTTTCTTGCTTTTCTGGTTGAAACCAAGTATTCGACCTCACACACAACTCCCGGGTTTTGCTTTTCACATTGAAATTTTCAGTTTATTATAAGTGGTTACTTCATGAGCCCAAATCAAAACCATTTAATAACCTTACTCTTTTGTACTCACTACCTAATCCAGGATTTCAAAGTAGGCTAATGCTATACTTATTAAGCGACCTATTTTTATCATCTAAGCTTTTAAGAACATCACGAATTGGCACACAGTGAGAATGCTCACACAGAATGTTGTGTAAAAGCATCTAAAACATAAGCCCCAAAACGACAGGAATGTAAGAGATTATTCCTTGTTCTTAAAAGATACTAGATGGACCTTTTCTGATAAATTGTCTGTACTGTTGACCTTGGTCAGTAACTCTGTAGCTTTGTTAAACATATAAATCATGTTAGGAAATGCTGACATATCCCAGCCACAGCTGACTCATTAGAATTAAACATGTGAGCCAGATAACTTCATTTGTAGCCAATTTCTAACTTAACTGTGCTGCCAGTCACCTAAGAAGTGCATACGGTGATTAGCTGATTTAGAGAAGTATAAAATCCTCTTTATTTTTAATAAAATATCACCATGAGGATAGTAGCTATATGAAATTATAAATACTAAAAACAATAAGATTGTATAATTGTGAGCCAAAGGATGATTTAAATTAATCCTTCCTATTTTCTATAATTTTCAAATATTTCACCAAACAGTAGCAAAACATTAATTATATAATTATTTGCATGGTTCTATTTGCATTCATATTTAAACACTGCCATGTGTTAATTTTTTCTATACCATATTTTTATATACCATGTTATTTTTTGTATTACACCATGTGTAATATCTTATTACACATACATTATATATATATATATATATATATATATATATATGTGTGTGTGTGTGTGTGTGTATATATGTATATATATATTTGAACTTCCTTAAATATGTATATGCACATATATAAAACACTTGTGAATTTTGTTCATTTTATTCTTATATTCTTTAAAACTAAAAGCCATAGAAAAATAGTAATTTCACTTGTTTTATTGAGTGAATTTTCTTGCCTAAGAAGTATATATATATATATTGGTTAATGAACATTTGTTTAAAAATATTTGAACAGTAGTCAATGAAATTATAAACAGTCAAAAGAATATTTTATTCTCCCAAATCTTATCACTCAGAAACAGCCTACTATTTTGTGATCTGTATTTAATTTTTAATGTTTGTACACATTTCTCTACATAGATATAATTATTTCAATAATATGCTATCTAAGTTATATGCAGACTTTTTCCAAATAAATTTACTTATAATAATTCTTTACATATTAATATACATTATTGAAATGTTTACATTGTTTAATGGCATATTTTAACATATTTTTTTAAACAATTCATTTCACAATTGTTTTTTAAAATGCAAAATAACTTTGAATCAAAATTATTTTAATAGTCTGCATCAGTTTCTACCTAAAAATACTAATGTTTCTCTAATGATTATATATATAAAATGATAAATTTTTATAAATTATTATCTTATCTTCTTTTCCTGAATCCCATTATCTGAGGAAACAAACCTTTAAGATCTCACCTTTTATAGCTGTGTGCCATCTGTCTTCTTTTAAACATTACTGTCTTCATTGTTATCTTCACAATCATGTTCAGAGTTTTCTGCTTAACATATCTAAAACAATACCTTCATATTCCAGATCATTGTGTTTTATCAATATCCAAAAGCCTAGCATTTTTGTTCAAATACTTTTATCAAGAAAATACGGGCATTTTTTTTTCTAAATTGTTGTATTTATAAGATTATTTTCTGAGTTTTTCCTTCATAGCTGAGTGATATTTACTCTACAAAACAGTGACATCACAATAGTTCTTATACTTACACAAGAGTTGAATGTATAGTTACTGTAGCTCAGATTTTATATCTGATTTCTTTTCTTTCCACTTGTTTCATTTTGTTCCAGCCTTAGTCATTGAACTTATGGCTTCACACATGACAGACAGACAGACAAACGTATTACCTCTGTAATACACTAGCTCTTTTTGACTTTTGTTTTTTGTGGTAGAATCTCACTTAATCATCTAGGCTGGCTTGCAACTGTTCTGTAACCCAAGGCAAGCCTCAAACTTGAGATTCCTATGCCTAAACTACCCCAGAAGCTGGAATTACAATCACCACCAGGACCAGCTCTAGCTAGGGGTTTTTAATTCAGTACAAGTGAGTAATGATCCAACATGAATTTTCTCCAATTGCATGAAACACTTAAAATATATTTATAAGCTCAAAAGACTGAAAATATAGACTGCATACTACTGGATACACTAACGCTGTGTGTGTGTGTGTGTGTGTGTGTGTGTGAAGGAGAACCCATGCCATGAAGCACATGTGGAGTTCAGAACTGAAGCAGGACCTTCATTTGCTGTTAAGGGAAGAATAAAGCCGACTGCTTGGCATATGGGCTTCTGGGATTCTCCAGTCTCTTCCTCCCATCTCCCATAGCAGCAATGAGATTACAGAACATACCCAGTTTCTCATGGGATCTGGGGATTTGAACTCCAGTCTTCACACTTGTGTGGTGAATATTTTACCACACTGAGTCATCCACCAGCCCAGTTGATTTTGTTGTTAGTTATTGTTATAAGAATAATTATTATTATTATTTTGCCTGTTCTAAGTTGAGGACATATGAGTTAGTAACAATTAACTTTATACATTCTTTCTGAGATTAAGGCTTCGAATTTTTATCAGCATTCTCTTTCAGTGGTTCATTTCAGATATACTACCTTTCAAAAAGCAGCTGTTACATCAATTTTATTACTTATCTTTAGTGAGAATTCTTCTCAGATTATAATGTAGTCCTGAGATGTATTATTTTGACTGATGTGATACTATTTTTTGTGTGTTTTTAATCATAATATTATAAGTACAAATGAAGTTTCTTTTAATTATTGGCAACAGAAAATTCATATTGACATCTCACATAACTAAATTTGCAATGATACAATTTGGCTAGCCTTAAACTCACTATAGATCCCAGAAATAATAGAAGTCTTTGTGCTTAAGCATTCCTAGGCCAGGGACTACAGGCAAGAGCAACCGTACACCACCTCCCTCTTAATCCTTGGAATAAGGCAATTGCTTTAAACTATACTCTCACTTCAAGGCCTCTCGAAATGTTCGTCTTTGAAGCATATTAATTTTTCAGTGTTTTATTTTCTTTGATCAGTTCTTTCATTCAACTTTCCATCCTTTTTAGTGTTTCTTCTATTTATTCTTTAACCATTGGAGTCATTTGAAATTACACACACAAAAAAATGTTCATCTCTAACTGTTCTCCATGCTTTGGGTCTAAACCCTCATTTCTGAATTAGTTCTAGCCATTGCCACCTAATATCCTATCTACTCCTTGCACTCAGTGTATCTGCAAACAATTTGGAACTTGGTTGCCCCCACCAAAGGTATGTACGGGGAAGACTCTGAGACCCAATGGGGCACTTCTGAGACCCAGTGACATCTTCAGATTGTTATGGTCGTGATTAGAGAGAACAATGGAACTCCAGCCCCCTCTTCCTGCCTATTTTGTCTCATGTTCATGGGGTACATTGTTTTGTTTACACTGCTTCTGCCCGCCTGTGTTGCTTTGAAAGAGCAACAGTGCCAACCATTCACTAGCAGATAGCACCAAAACTGTACATGCAATAAACCTGGCTTACGAGCCAGTTCTCTCCGGAACACTCTGCAGAAGCTGACACACTGTCTTAATAAAGCTCTACCCAATATATTATATCCCTACCAAATGACAGATTTATAGATTCTTCCTTGAGTCTTCCCTATCCTTTATCTTCTCTTAGCTTATTAGATTTGGGCCTTGTCATGTTTTGCTGTTCTGTTACCCGTCTGCATAGTATCAGGATGACATTTATCAACCGCCAAACCTAATATCATCATCACTAAGTCTGCAGTGCTTCACAGACACCCCATCACACATGTAATACAGTCCAAATTCTGTCACAAGCTACAGAATTTGCCATCGTCTTAGCCTCATCTATTTGCCCATCCTCACACTGCACGCTTTTCTAATTATGTCATCGACATCACAGAGGTAGGAAGAGAATGTTTATCTGAAAATTTAAACCTCTCTTTCTTTCGCATAGCTTTCTTGACTACCTAATGAAGATTAAATTACTTTTCACCCTCTCTGAACATCGGGTCCATTCTCTTGAAGTATCTGCTCTTACACACTGTGTATATACATGTGTATTTGTCATTAGAAATAAATTCAAGTGCATATACATAACAAAAATATTGACTAAAACATCACTCTTATACAGCTAGACAGAAGAAAATAGTGTGTCTCAAGAGTGTTAGGATTGCAGCAAGCTTATAGTTTTCTTCACCTAGCTATCTGAATACAATAGTTTGTCTTGAATCATCAATCAAGGTGAAAGAGTGAGGGAGAACAGCACCACAGGTTTCCACATATAATCTATCACCAGAAGCAGGATTCAATGTGCAAATTCCATCTGCAAATTGCCCACTGGAAATACAATTGGTTTAATTCAGTCAACACTGCTCGTTGGGCGATTAAAACATCTGTCTTCCTAAGATTGATTCAGTTCCATTTATAACCAAGATCATTTGGGCCTCTGTTGGAAGGGGAATACATAACTGTCAGTGGCTATTGGTTATTGATTAGGGAAAGCACAGTGTCTGTTGTGTATCTAGTTTTTGTGCTGTAAATTTCCCAAAGTAGGACTTTGTTTCCTCTCTGCTTGGTGTCTTCAGGAATTCTCTCTGGAGCTTAGCCATTATATATGCTTTCTATTTACTACAGGGAATGAAGTGAGACAAAATGGTGGAGGGGAGACCTACAGATTCGCCTATTGTTTTACTATAAAAATGCTTTGTTCTGATCTAGATAAACATATGACCAAGAACAGTATGTGGTAGCAGAAACTTTACTGTGTTGATAAAGAAAGCAATGTCTGAATTTTTGTAATAGTGTATCCCTAGAATGATGAACACAGAAATTAAAGACAGTGTGAGAAGCTGTATCTAACTGACATCATTGGTGACTACTTCCACATCAGAAACTATTTTTAAAATTATGTGCTATCAGATCCTAAATGAGTTTTCTTAAATCATGGCTCATGTCCTAGACCATTGTTCCCAGGTTCTTGGTTTCTTATACAAATAATGGAAATAAAGACTCAAACAGATTTCTAAATGTAACAGGGAAATTATTCAAAGCACAGCAATAGAAAATTCAAATTACACCACAAGAGAGCAGTCAGCCACATGAATGAAGATACCTGATGGCTTAACATATTGTTGAGACTTTCTTTTATGGGGTTCAAGAGAAGGAGTTTGGATACTAGGTCCTATGTTTTAGTTGATTAGATTAAATCATGTAATTAGCACCTGTCTCTTCCAAAAATGCATCTAATCTTAATCAAATGCACCACCAATTATGCATAAGCATATTATAATAAATAGAGAATTCTCCCAAAACCTCACTTACTTTATTGTGAGTGCACCCATAACCAGTTCAAGCCAGATCAGCCTTTCTGGTCTCTTACTCAGACATGAAGATACTATTTGGGATAGAATTTGTCCAAGCTTTATTATTTTCAAGTGGAAGAGAAACATCCCATTGTTCAGGGAGAGGGGCATGTGGAACCTGGTTCAAGTCAAGGTCTACGTTTGGTAGGTGTGTTCTTTACAGAGAGGTGAAGAGACAGGACGTGCAGGAGAAAGAGCTAGATACCAAGAAGAGTAAGTGGGTTTATCCCCAATCAAATACAATCCTAAGTTGCTAACCATGTAACAATGAAAATGCAAGATAACAGACTGAACAAAGGGAAACTAATTTTTCCATCATATTAAAAAAAATATGGTGGAGGTAGGAAGTCTAGGTGTTCGTATGTTCAGATTTCTTCCAGTTTGTTGTTCTCTCATGGTTTGGCTATAACCATCAACTTGATGAGCCAAGATATTTGCTAGAGCCTCCTAAGACAGGGCTAAGTCTCAAGGGCAGATAAAAGGTGTGGTGACATGGGATTCTTATTAGTGGGAATGATCACCACTATGGTATTCATTATAGAAATGAGTATATATTTAGTATAGAGCAATACATTTTCTTTTATCTTTAAAATTATTTTCTGTAATATTAGATTCATCTTCAGAGGTGTACAAACTTTTGCCATAGTGACATGGTGTTGTCATCTACATATATATTAGGCTATATTCATGGTTATCCTGAAACATACATGGGCTGCAAACTGCATACCTAAAGCATTCTACAAAATGTTTTACTGAGAACATTTTCAATTTATTTACTCGGAGTTTTATGAAACAGTGAAGGCAAAGGGTGTGTTTTAGATAGGGAAGTGCACCCTTAATAAAATGTAAAACAGCTTGTTATACTTTCCTGCTGAATCAAACTGACATTCTTAGAAACTAAAATGCTTTTCTCTGAATTTTGATAGAATGCACTCATATTTGTTATAAATATAGTGTATTCAGTAGGAATTCAAGATAGATTTCCTTGGAAAAATGAAATCATATGAAATATCTCTTGGAACTTCATTGTATAGTATAATAGCCAAAAATATCAAGTGTATGGCATATCACAATGCATGCTGGATATTTTAATGTTCTGTTAGCATTAGTATGTTATTACTGAGATGCAAGCATAATGTCATTTTTGTTTGTTTTTAATACATTCAGTTTCGAATGACTTAATCATTCTAATAGAAGTTTGCTGAAATTTTGAGAGATAACCATTCAGTTAAAATTACAGTTAAACTTCTGAGAAATAGATAACTAAAAATTCCATAAATATTTTTCAATGAAGACAAAATTCTAGTTATTTGGACAAATGATGTCACAGCATCAAGACAATTCATTAACAACATGTCAATTTAATTATTGTGTTATCTCAATGGGGGATTACAATACAATATTCAACTCCCAGTCTGAGCTCTTAGGGAAGATTGGTGAGGCTCTTCTTCTGCACCCAGGCCAACACTTCCTTCTGTGTCAGCCTGGTATTTGGAAGGAGAGGTTTCTCTATACAGTTTGTCCATTAGTGACAAACATATGTTTTATTTTGGTAGAGGATTAGGCTCAAGATGTTTTCCTGAAGAAAAAACAAACCAGGAGATGGAGTTTTGGAATGTGGGTATGAGTTTCTCTCTTCTTTCTAGCAAGCTGAAGAGCTGACTGCTTTTTAATCAAAGGGGAGAATTCAGGAAAGTGTACAGTGTTACAGACTATTAACATCAAAAGCGAGTTGGACTCTATACATCAGTGACACTGAAGGATTTCCCAGATTCTCCCCAAGTCTTTCTCTGAGTCTCTTAGTTGAAGCTTGTTGGAAAGGCTGTTAACACAAATGCAAACTCTTCCTCGTGGTTCCAAGTATTCCAATCTAATACTGTACTTTAGAAATTAACTGTACTTTTATTATATCATGGGAGAAAAAAATACAATGTGGAGGAATGAAGATTAGTGGTGTAAAAGGAATAGACAGAAAATAGCAGTATTTCAGAATCATAGTCAATACCTGGGTCTGAGATATCAAGTAAAATGGGCCTGATAAATTCAAATGTAGAATCAGAGCAGCAATGATGTAGGCCAAACATTAGAGACTGAGCAGAACATTGCTTTTCTTGATCATACTTCTTAGAGTAGGGAACTAGCCATACAACAATGGTTCTCAGTAGGTCTTGATAACCCTTTCATAGGGATCACATATCAAATATCCCACATATCAGATATTTAAATTACAATTCATAATAATGGCAAAATCACAGTTATGAAGTAGCAATAAAAGTAATTTTATGTTTGGAGGTCGCCATAATATGAGGAACTGTATGAAAGGGTTGTAGCATTAGGAAGGTTGCTATAGAACGTTCTTGTCATGCCGATTTGAGAGAAACAAAGATGTAAAGGAAACAGTCCTTTAGTCATGGACTGCTATGCAAACAAGGATGGGACTGTTGCCCATCTATTACTGGGCAAAGCAAGTGAAGTTCCATGACAACCTCAAAGGCAGTATAGCAAGGGATGTGGAGTCTGTCCATGATTAAGTTATTAAAAAGCATGATTAAGTTATAAAAAAATTAAGATGCAGAGAGAAATATATGAAAATCAGGATTAATATTAAGACTACAGATTAATTGTAGATTTGAATATTTTATGGCCACAGTATGTATTTAGCCTTGAAAATTACGTTACTTCAGTTTTTAAATTTTAAGTGCTAAAATTTACTTCACGTGCTAACACTTATCATTTGATTTTCATTATTTTCTTTCATGTGTGATCTGCACAATAATCTTATGACATGTGTGGTTAATAAATATATGGCATTTATACAGATTGACTTAGATTCTAAGTTGCAAACAGATGGATAAGATCTCATTGTGACTTGTTCCTTCCTGTCTCGGTTTCTACTGATTGACTTTGGCATGCATTTTCTTGGAAGTCAACCAAGGATTTCCACTGTGCCCCTCAGAAAGGTGTAAGAGAGAAACTCTGCTTACCATTCTGATATTAAATGAGGTATAATGAAAATACATGGACTATGACCAAGAAATAGATGTTAAAAATAGATGTTAAAATGTAATCTGTTATGACATGACAGGAAATATTTTGCCTTTAATATTGGAAATAAGGTTAAATTATAGGGCTGCAGTTAAAAGGCACTTGTTTCTGCAGAGGACCCATGTTCAGTTCTCAGTACTCATATTGTGAACCTCACAACCACCTACAAGTCCAGCTCTAGGGTACCTGATGCTCTCTTCTACCTTTGAGGGTACCCTCATTCATGTCCACGTACTCATAAACACACACACACACACAGAGAGAGAGAGAGAGAGAGAGAGAGAGACATACACACACACACAATTAAAACACAAATAAATCTTTAGTAAACATTCAGTAGCTGTACTAGTGACTTCTGTTGCTGTGATAAAACACCTTAACTAAGGCAACTTACAGAGGAAAGAATTGATTTGGGTTCATGGTTCCCAAAGGTTAAAGGCTATAGGGTAGGCACAGTATAGCAGCAGGCACAGGTATAGGTGCAGTAGAGACTGAAAGCCTAGAGCTCACATCTTTAATGGCATACAAAAAGGAGAAAGCTAACTGGAAATAGCACCGGTTTTTAAAGTCTGAAATGCACCTCCAGTGACATAGTTCCTCCAACTAAGCCACACCTCCTAAGCCTCCTCCAAACAGCACCACCAACTGTGGAACTAAGACATTGGACATTCTCATCCAAAGAGCTAAAGTAGTGCTTTTGAAAATGTATCAGTATCTGCACTCTCATAGAGGTAAAGGGGAGGGAAGAGAGAGTATGGAATGGGGATTTGTGGAAACTGGGACAGGGGATATCATTTTAAATGTAAATGACCAAATAATTAATAAAGAAAATGTACCAGCAAATAAGGCATAGCTATTATGTGGCTCATAAACAGTGTATAAGAAATGAATACACTGGGCTATAACTATAATGGACATAATGCACAGTTGGTGTTTGACATGATTACAAAACATAGTTACCAAATCTAGGCTTTTGTTTTAACCTCTAAAACTCTTTAGTAAGGGATTTGGTTAGCCTCTTCAGCAAGAAACTATATGATTGCAATCTCGTTTCATTCTGAAGACATCTTCTGTATCCTTCCATGTATCAATACTATGTACCGTTTATCCACGGGTACCACCACTAGATGGCAGAGTTCCCAGACACTAAGTGTAAAAATTCACCTAGCAAATATTTCCCATCTATACAGTGAAAAATAGACATGATTTTTTTTGTTTGGGAGAACTTACACTTTATATCTACACAAGTAATAAACATATTTTAATACTAGATATTAATATATCTAGAAGAGGAACTTTGACAATATGAGAAAAATATTAAAAACATTTTTATGCTGGGTCTTGAACAAGAGCCCATTACTCACAGAAAAGGATGAGAGAAAAATAGAACCCATATAAGAGCTTGAGGATAAATATCATTACATATTTAATGTACCGGTTAGTTTTTGTCAACTTGACACAAGCTGGAGTAGCCTGGGAAGTGGGAACCTCAATTGAGGATTGCCTCTATCAGCTTAGCCTGTGGGAATGTCTATGGAACATTTTATTTATTTCTAGTAGATGTTGGATGGCCCATACTACTGTAGACAGTGCAATCCCTAGACATATAGATCTGGGTTATATAAACATCGAGTATAGTGGTAGAGTAAATTCCCCAACGAGTTGGTGTGCACACTTCTTCCTACCGCCTCAACATTGTGGATTCTTGAATGAAAGACATACACAAGCAACCTTACTTTTAATATGCACTAATATCAATGGCTGAACCACTCCGAAACTTCCATGTTTGCTAATGCCTCCCCTCCAACATTTCTGAATTACTGCTTACTAAAATCTATATTCTATCTCTGCTACCCCAGACCCAGTCAGGGAGGCCCCTTGGGGCCACTCTTGCCAGGCTCTTACATGATTGTTACTCTGTCTTCTGTAGCTCTCCCTCCTGATCTTCCTGCTTCCCTGCCATGGGGGTACTAAATTCTCCTTCTTCTCCAGATTCCCTTGCCTGGGAAATCTAAAGTCCCATTTCTTCCTCCCTGCCCATTCATTGGCCATGGGGAATTTCATTCACCAATCAAAGTCAAGGAGGCTGGGGCGGAGATGGGACCCTCAGGGTCCTACAGGCAGACATGGGTTCCCATGTAATTTTGGGAGGCAAATTAACACAAATAGCATTAGAACCAATCCACAACAGGTGAGAAAGCCTGGGAGAGTAGCTACTAAATAGCAAACCTCAGTGTCTCTGCTCCCTGTCCTGGCCTGAGGTCTTTGATTGGGGTTCCTGCCTAGACTTCCCTCGGTGATATGCTGTAACCTGTAAGAAAAATGAACCCTTTAGGATAAATATCAATACATATTTAATGTACTGGTTAGTTTTTTTGTCAACTTGACACAAGCTAGAGTCTCCTGGGACTAGTCCATATTGCTTTTGGCCATGGTGACTATCACAGCAACATAAAAGCACACTAATACATTTGAGAATTACAACAAAATCAGAGCAGTTGTAAGTAATTAGCATATCTCAGTAGTCTGTGTCAGGTATCATAAGAGGTTTTACTGAAAAGCAACAGCATTAAAATGGTGAAAAGGGCTTTATAAAGGTTTGATAAAACTTACTGAACAGATATAATAGGAAAGAAAGACACATTAATGAAATGACCAAAAGACACTTGATGTTTTTTGCTTCTGGACACTTCCTAGAGCATGATGATAGTGGTCCAAACAAGCAGTAACAGGAGAAAAAAGGTGTTGTTGGTAGTCGAAAAGGAAACATCCCTTGAGAGAGACTGGCTCGGTTTAAATTTGTTTTTTTATTGAAATAATCAGGTAAAAATCTGAAGTTTCTCAGTTAATTAGCGAGCTGAAGTTGGTGAGATTTGCATGGTTTGAGTGGGGTTCCAGCATTGGGAGGGGAAGCATTGACTCTAGTATGTAGTACTAGCTAAGATTCAATATCAGATATGTCATATGGCAGGACTCAGGTCAGAAATCACAAGTCAAAGTAGCATAAAGAAGACAGGAGAACAAGGAGGGCAAGAAAGGGCCCAAGACTCCAGCTCTGAGCTATCAGAAGCAAAATCCTCCGTGTGAACTAGAGAGCCAAGGTCCAGATGCAGGGACAATGCAAAGCACCTGAGGCTTACTGTAGTATTAATCTATGGCTATGCCTTTTTATCTGAAGTTGCAAGCAGGTATTAATGAAAATATTTCAAAAGAATAAAGAACACTGTAGGGATGAGACTGTTCTCAACTAAGTTGTGATGCTGAAATCTCCTGTGCATCTTTCCATAGGATAAAACCTGCCTTTATCTTTTTATGTGAAGGAGAAGGCACTCAAAAATAGAAACACAACACACATACACTCTATCCACAATCTCTCCGTATGTATGTATGTATGTATGTATGTATGTATCTATCTATCTATCTATCTATCTATGTGTGTATGTATATATATATGTATGTATGTATGTATGTGTGAAGATATTATAGCTACTAATTATTTTCCAGAAGCAAACAGAACTAAACAGATATTAAATTATGATTTTTGTGACTCTCTAAATTTTAACACTGTATTAAGTGAAGCACAGTCTTTAAATTCTTGATGCAGACACCTTATTGGTAATTCACTAACTGCAAAACTATCACTCAAGTACTACAATAAAAATAAACAGAAATACAAGACGGCTGTATTCTGCGCCCTGTTTGTTATTTTTCTGGAATTTATAAATCCTTTAGCCTTTATGAATCATTTGCTTGATTATTAAAACAACTGAATTTAAGGTGTATCTAGAATGTGAGATTAAGGCCTAATATTTGAGAGGCTTTTCAGGAACTGCAGTTTCCATTTTTTAAAACAGGCTTGTGTTTTCTGACTCAGCTTTCTCTCAACAGCTATTTGGAAGTTATTAAAACTTTCCAGTTGAAATGTTTGTCAAGTATTAGTTTCTTGTACTGAACATGACTTCATAGGGAGGTCCTGGTGAAACTTGTTGCTTGAAACACATTATTGTCACTTTAGGCGCTGACTATTCTCCAGCTGACTTGATTAAAGTGCAAAGAGTCTATGGCTTGGATGACTTACGTTTCACATTGGTTTGAGCAAGATGATTGGTATGAAGGACTCCAAAGAGTAAGATATTTTTATCTTGCAATTGTAATTTTCTGTCAGGTTTGCTTTTTTTTCCCTTTGCCTGCTTTTCTTCTTGTAAAGCTCTGCTCCATTCCTTACGTTGCAGACATTTCTGTAATACCAAATCCTGAGCATATGTTAGCAATGTTAAAACTAAGAATATAATTCTTAAGGATAGCTATAGTAATACATTGACCAAGGGCTCCCCTCCTATTGCAAGCGTAGATAATTTTCTTTTTCGGTTGTGAGTGACACCTACGGCCTCCTGCATGTTAGATGAGTTCTACCCCTAATCAGTATGCTCAGTCATCTTTTCATTTTGTATTTTGAAACAGGATCTCACTAAACTGCCTAGGCTGGTCTTGAACCTGTGGCATTCCTGCCACAGTATTCTGAGTGGCTGAGATCATAGGCCTGAGCCCTCATACCTGTCTAGATGAACTCACAGTAATATTTTAAGACTGTCTTTAAGATTGAACTATAAAGTGCTATTTTGCATGTGACTCATGTATAAAAATAGCAATGATTACAAATCTTTTCCCATATATAAAAGTATTTAATTAAATGGAAGGCAGTTGTATGTTAATATTTAGTATTATGATACTATTATTCGAGGAAAAACAGAGATCTTGAGCACACTATTGTATCTGATAAATGTTAAGAAAATTAAAATGCTTATAATTATGTTTCAAAGGGGGGGGTCAAACTGTTACCATGGCAACTTGGCCCATTATTTTGAAAAAGTATATGTTAGCATTGTAATAGTAAAATAAAATCTTATTTTAAAATGTAGCATGTCAAAGTGGGTATAGCTTAGAAGAAATTAGTTTTAATTGTACTTTTCAATAGAGAATTTATTGATATTTAGAAGATGACTGTGGTTTTCTTTGTATTAACTTGTGAACAAAAGAGCCAGAGTACCTCTGTGAAGGATAAACATGGTTCTCCTCATTGCTGTTCATGGGCAAACACTACTGAAAATACACAGTATTTTTTCTTTCTTTTCTTCACTTCTTGGCATTCCGTTCTAATCACACCAGTCACAAATATTTTCTTGCTATTTTACTTCTTTTTTTAAAAAACTAAATGGTCAGCAGTACATAGTCTCTGGGGACTTTTCTCCCATATAGTTCTTTTTATTTTCTTGGCTGTTGAACAGGATGACAAACATCTCTGGATCCAGTAGCCATCTGCCACTCTGGAAAATCACTCATAAAATAAATTGTAAAGCATTCTTCAGAAAAGAAAAGTTTCTGTGACTTAGGAAAGAGCTCGCCATCATAAATTCTGAACTTTAATAATAGTATAATGTTGTTAAAAATGACAGGAAAATTACAGCCTATGTATGACTTTTAGTAGCAAGATTCCAAACTTCACCCACTGTGCAAACACCGCACTACAATGCCAGCACCCCCTTCAATGTGTGAACATCTTAAATACAATAACATTCATTCTCATATTTCAGAAAAGATTCTCTTTGAAGTGCAGCCCAGAAAATGATAGCATGATCTGGGGTCAAGATAGGACTAATTTTAATAAAAATGCTTTTTACTAAAATGTGTTAAAGTGCATTTGGAACATCACATACAGATTGTGAGGGTTCAAATTCTTTCCCTCTCAATCACTAATATTAATATTATTTCAGTCACTATAGGCCTTTGTAACTAAACCAAGACATTAAAAGAAGAAGTATTTTTAATCATGAAAATAGTTTATCCCTTAAACTGGCCATATCATCTTTGTGAGTATGGGCTCCTTCATGCTCAGGTCGCATTCATTTGTATACAGACACAGATGAGGTGAAAAATCATAGTCAGATCATAGTCAGTGAGGAAAACCAGCACATGAATATAGGCTTTTATCACTTCTAAGCATCCAGCTTATATACCAGGTTGTGTGTGTGTGTGTGTGTGTGTGTATGTATGTATATGTATATATACATAAATATATATATATATATATATATATCTTAGATGACCACCATTTTAAATGTTACTAAAAATGAATTTTTGATTCAAAAATTACAAACTCAAACTGCAGAGCTTCAAAATTGGCATAAATTAATATTGAGAAAACTAAGTTGACACTTGTACTATTTATGACACAAATATATAAATACACATATACAAACTTTACTATTATAATTTATTTTTGGCATTATTGTAATCCCATAACTTATACTTAAATTTTAACTATACTCATTTAATAATAACCCTACACATTCTAAAGTAAACATAATGACCTTTAAAAATCTAATATGCAAAATGCTTTTATGGCTTGTTTTCTGTTACATTTCATCCACTGACGAAAGGGTAAATTTTCCATAATCTCTGTGTGTGTCTGTGTACACATGTGCATGTTTTGTCTATGGGGTTGAGAGCAAACTTAGAATGCAAGTTAACAAAATGAAAATAATATCCCTGTTATCAACCACTAACACTGCCAGTTTCATGTAGCTTTAACAATACAAAGGCTTTCTTCCTGATCTCACCACAAGTCTGCTTTACTCAGTGAGCTCTGAGGCTTAGCATTGTCCCAGTGAAGTGTGTGTGTGTTATTTCTAGACCAAAAGGATTGCTTTTTTCAAGTAACCCATGCTTAGACTGCATATGCATCAGGACCAAGTAAGGATAATGAGTATTTCTTCTTCCATCTGGAAAATGCTACTTGTCTCAGTGAAAAACTTGTCTGACAGTGTGACCTTTTACAGTTCACACTTAAAAACATAAGAATAGCATTAAAATGCTCCATAGGTTGAATTTTTTTATTTTTAATGATGTACAATCATTATCCATGCTGATAACAAAATAATAAAGGTTTCTGGGGTTTTCATTTTGTGTCCATAGTAACAGATTTGTCCTAATATAACCTATATAAGTCTTAAATCCATTTTATGATCCTGTTGAAGAAATAGTCTGGAAGTTCTACATATTAGGATTTCTTTGAATACCCATTGTGGGTTTTTAAAATGCAATTGTATTTATTTGCTTATTGATATATGATTATTTTAAAATCACTCGAAATTATGCATTTCAAAGGAAATAAATGTTAGTTTTATTTTTCCTATTTGTTATTTTAATAGCTAGCTTATAAAGAGTATTCAGTCCCAAATTTTAAAGGGAGTTAAGATTGGGAATGATGTATACGTTTATCATCTGAGTATTCTTAAGGTAGAACCAAAATTTCCAATTACTGAAATAAAATTTTACCATAACAATTTAAAAGACGTTTTGATAGACAAGAGGAAGTATACTTGCAGATGTGAAGGAAGAATAATAGCATTTATTGATTAAGAACAATAAGGAAAATATTGAGAGAAATAAATAGAACCGACAAATACTGTCAGCAGACTAACATGCCCTCATGTAAGAATTCAGAGAGATGAGGGAAGTAAGGGTATGTCAAGACATAATAGCAAGTACAGTTCCAGATTGAAAATTTCAAGAATTTCAGCAAAATCCAAAGAACCTGAATTCTGTTAGTTTCATTTAGGTAAGTATAGTCAAAATTTTAAAGGCAAAGACAAGACACAGAATCTTGAAACCGGAAGATAGAAGCAATCATCACATACCTGAATCCTCTCTAAGATAACTGTGAAGATTCTTATCAGATACACTGGAGGCCAGAAGACAATAGGATAAGAAATTGCCACAAGAAAAAGGCTTGTTGACCAAAATTTCCAAATCTGGCCAAACTATTTTTCAAAAATGACCCTGCAAAGAAATATGAAAGAATTCATTGCCTTCTAACTATCCTGAAACATGTTCAAGGAAATCTTCCTGGATAAAAGAAAAGGACAGTAAAATATTAGGACACCATACAATATGATACAAGGATAATCTCAATAAAATAGACACATGTGTGGGTAGCTATAAAGCTAACGCTATAAAAAATGGTTAATAATTGTTAGTAATTTTACCACCCAGGCTCTTCAAAATTCACAAATAGAAATTTAAACTTCTAGTCCACAAGAAGTTTTACCATGACTCAGATAATTACTTAAGAGATTAAAAGCTTAAAAAGAAAGATGAGATGAAATACTGTTATATTTCACCCATGTTGCAAGCACGTGAGTTACAGATACTTGTACTTTAACTATAACATTGTCTAAGCATAAGATAGAGACTGACAGAGTAGGTTAAAAATGCTTGCATGGGTCAAAAAAAATTGTTTTCTTTGCTTTTTCGAGACAGGGTTTCTCTGTGTAGCCCTGGCTGTCCTGGAACTCACTCTGTAGACCAGGCTAGCCTCGAACTCTTGAACTCAGAAATCCACCTGCCTCTGCCTCCCAAGTGCTGGGATTAAAGGCGTGCGTCACCACCGCCCAGCAGGTCAAAAATTTTGTAGGTGGGTTAGTGTCCCCAGCCCTCCACTGAGGGTCCTGTCTAATTAATGAAGGTGGTCTTTTCAGTTTCCATATCCCCACTGTAATGTTGGGCATTTTGACTAAGGTCATTCACATTGAGTTCCGTGAGCCTCCCCCATCCCAAGTCTCTAGGACTTTCTAGAGGTTCCCTCCACCCCACAACCCCAGCTGCATATTTCCATTCATTCTTCTGACCCCCTGGGCTTCATGCCTGTCTTCCCCATACCTAATCCTGTTCCCCTTTCCCCTCCCCTCCCTCTCCCACCCATGATTATAGCAGAGGACTGCCTTGTCTGGCCCCAGTGGGAGAGGATGCATAATCCTGTAGAGACTTGATACTCCAAGGAGGGGGGAGGCCCAGGGTAAGGGCCAATCCCAAAAGGGATAGGGAATGGGGAGAAGTACTCTGCAGAACCCATAGGGGGAGCATCATTTGGGATGTAAATAAATAAAATAATTAATTAACAATTTAAAAATTGAAAATTAAAAAAAAAGGTGATCGCATGCTATCAATAGTTGATACACTTTAACTCTAAAGACACTAACTCTATAAATGGGAAAAAAAGAAAGTGATTTTCATTCACACAGTAACAAGAAGAAAGTATTATGTCTATATTAATATCAGACAATACTGTCAGTCATCCCAAAGTACTTAGAAGAGATAAAGAAAAACATAATGAATAAAAATCCAATGCATGATAAACATTATACCATCCCTAGGAGATCATAATAGCATATGAAGCAAAACCTGAATGGAACGAGCACATAATGCATTAACCAAGAATAGAAGCAGAACCAAATAATCTCTCAGTATTTTTACTATACAGCCAAAATGTGTCAATCAAAACAAAGTCAAAGAAATTGAGTACTGTGGATATAAATCTAATTAGGTACATAGACATGCATATAGAATAGCTTACTCAGCTATTGCATATACATTCTTCTACTAAAAAAATTTTCCAGGATTGGTATGTTATGCAATATTGACAATATACATTCTCTAATTATACTGAGAGGCAATTAGAATTTGTAACAGAAAGGAAACCGTGAAATTATCCAGTCTGCATAAATTGGGCAAAAACCCTCATATGAAACCAATACATGAAAATCAGATGCAAATCATCTAAGAAGGACTTAAATATGAAGATAAGGGCACAACGTTCAGAAATATGGGATGCAGTACACACAGAACCAAAATGGAAAACTTAGCACTGGATATCAACCAGCAAGGTAGATCTTAAATCACAATCAAATTTTATACCTTAATGTAATGAGAGAATGAATAAACTGTATTCAGTCAAATTACAAGATAAATATCACAGTAATGTTATTTGAAACAGAGACTGGAAAGGCGTTAGAGAAAACTCAATGAAACCAAAAATCATTCATTGAAAAGAGGATCACAATTGACCAATGCAACCAGATGGAGTAAGAACATAAAAGAGCAGGGGCAAGTTATTAACATCATAAGTAACAAGAAAGTGCTATAGAAAATAAAATTATTATGAACTGTACTAAAGATAGGCATACTCAAACAAATTGGATTAACTAAATGGTCTGAAAAGTTCATAGAAATAGAAAACGAACCAGCATCACACCACTAAGAAACTCAAACTATAAATATTAGTAAGTAGGTTGGATCAATAATCTAAAACCTTCCAACAAATAGGTGTAATGACTTACTCTGACAATCTCCCTCCCCCTACCCTAGAAGCTGAGGCATGAAAAATGCTTCAAGTTCAAATCAGGGCAACTTTTCGAATTATCATAGCTTCAAAACTATAAAATATCCAATATATAGCTTAACCACAGATGTAAATTTTTTCTAGTAAGATAATAAAACAATGCTAAAAGAAATCAAAGACATAAATAGAAACACATCTCATGTGGTTAAGAGGATGGTTTAGGGTTTAAACTCAGTATATTCCCTACCAAAATCAAACTGATGGTTTTTGAAGAAATTAAAAAAAAATCTCCAAGTATTCATGTAGAATTACAGGGGAATCCTACATAGAAAAATTAAAAGTCTTGGAATAAAATCATAGGAGAAAATTCACAATGATGAATAAGGCACTGCCTTGTGAATTACACAGGAAAACACAGTTATACAAAGAAAGAGGTGAACATATAGGCGTTCATTTTTAAAAAGTAAGTTTTGTGCATCAGAGGAAATTATCAACATACAGTATATCAAAATGTAGCTGCAAGAAACAGCCACCCAAGATTCACACTGGATTCTAGTTCATAGTCATTCCTGGAATAGAGCTGATTTTCATTTCACACTCTTGGTTTCTGTTCTGGGTAACATTTGCTGTGTTGCAGTTCTCCATTGCAGAGGTTTGTTGACATGGTTACTGTGACTTGTCCATTTGACAGACTCCAAAATCAACAAGCTGATGGGCCTTGGTGCATGCCTGTGCATGCATGCATGTTAATTGATGTGGGAAAACCCATCTTAATTATGGGTGGGACCTGGGCTGTGTAAGTGGAGAGAATCAAGGTGAACAGAAGCACGCTTACTTTCATTCCTCCCTGTCCGTGATTGTGGATGTGATGTGACAAGTTCCCTCAGGCTCCTGCCTCTGTGGTTTCCCAGCTACCATGGACTCTAACCTGGAGTTGTAAGCTAAAACAACCTCTTCGTTACTTAGGTTGCTTTTCTTGGGTTACTTTATCACAGCAATGAAAAAGGAAGAAATAGTTTACTTACACATTTATTCTCCTGTCACATTACTTGTGATGTTCAAATATAGTTTCCATTTTTCTTTTTCTCCCTCACAACTATCAGTGTTGCTATCCCAGCTTGTTTATCTGTCTTATTTGACATTTATGCTTCAAATGCATACACATCTCCCAGGATAAAAATCAATGTAAACACAGCAGGCTCAATTAAACAGGTCACGGTTGTGCCAACAATCACACAATCTATTTCAAATTTGAATTTGCTACCTTGATTGAATTGTCAATATTTGAAAATTGGTATTGGTCAAAGAAAATCTGAGTTTTTCTGGGATGCTCTGCCTACCCGGCCACATGCATGAATCTCTTCAGTGGTCCTAGACCATGTCAATAGATACATATTTATTTGCCCTCTAGTCCCCGTCAGCCCTGAACCTGTGTAGGTCCATGTCTTACACCATTCGTCATTTTATGATCCCCTTTTCTATCTCAAATGGACTGCTTTGAAGTCGATTTGGTATTTTAAACTATTTTCATCTGAAAATATTAAGTTGAGATGAATATTACCAGAAGTATATTTTCAGTGCATGAAGGCATATATTAGGGAAGATAAAACTGTAAAGTTTATCAAATGATGAAAATGATTGACATTTCTTCACATTTGCTTCCAAGGCAACCATGTCCCAGGTCAGGCAAGTGGGCCTCCTGGCTGCTGGATGTCAGCCGTGGAACAAAGACGTATGTGCTGCCAGTGGAGACCGGTTTGCGTACTGTGCAACTCTGGCCGTCTATATATACCAGGTCTAATAGCATGGATTATTTCAGTTTATGATTGTAGTACATATGGTTATTTTTAAACTAATATTTAGATTAACTAATTTAATCAATGTTTGTATTTTCCCTTTGAATGAATATATATATATATGCTGTGTAATTTAGGAACAATGATGTTAATCTTAATTAAACTTGTATTTTTAAATGCTATTTAAACTGCTTTTAAAATTATGATATATGGATAGAAAGTGTTAAAAATTATTATTAGGGGGTGAAGAAATGCGTCTGTGGTTGAGAACACTTACTACTCTTCCAGAGAACCTGAGTTTGTTTTCCAGAGTCCACAACAAAACTCACAAAGAGCTATAATTCCAGCTACAGGGAATCTGATGCATTTCTCTGGCCTCCTTGAGCACTGTATTCATATGCCCACACACAGACATACACACATACATGTACATACATGTACAAAAAATAAAATTCATTTAAAAAAATAAAATTCCTTTCAAAGGTTGTTTATTGAATAGTTCCTCATACCAGTGCACACTGACCTTATAGCTAAGGTGAAATAACCCATCATATTCTAGATATAGCAATAGTCTATTATTTTATTTTTTTAGTGGTATTAGCTGATATTTTTTCTACCTGGCATGAGAATTTAATACAGTTGTTCAATGACAGTGAAGAAAAATATATTAGGCTAAATTATTAAAATAGCAATTTATGATCAGTGCAATCTCATAATACTGTTATAGTAGGAAATGGTAATAGTTAGCATTCTACACTGTTCTAGAAAAGTCAGTAAAGATCACTGGTGTATGACATTATTTCTTCATAAGTGCTTGTATTTATAGATATGTATACTGAATTTCTAACATATGATGCATTGAATATATTTACAGTCTGTACTACAAATGGTTTATATTGCTATTGAGTTTTAAATTTAAAATGTATTTACTACACAAAATAGACAATTATGCAAGCAGGACAACTTAAAATGATTATCCTTGCAGTGTTAGTCACATGTAAATGATCATGTTATCAAAAATTATCCAAGAAAAGATATAATTATAGAAAGAGAAATAAATACAGATGAGAAGTCTTAAGAAATGGCTATGTCATTACTCGAAATTTGATATGCCAAGCTAGTCACTGTGGCCTTATTAGTAAAGCAGGAAGGAGAAGATACTGAAGATACTGAAATGCTGAGTAATAACATAGACTACTGTTGTCAAGTAAAATTTTACATTAAGCATGTGGTGAAAGAAAGATAGACTCTGTAATGATTTCTTTACACTCTAAAACATACTGCGAAGGTTCACTGGTATATGCTGAAAGAAAAAAGGCCAACCTTAATAAAGGTACAAAACATAATAAGTTCAAGTGACAAATTAACAAGAAACTAAATCATGAAGTAATTAATGGAGGCATTTATAAATGAAATAGGAAACATGGTGTATTCACACCATCCACTTACCCATGCAAACAAAATAAAACTACCCAGAATATATAACAGGTCTATTACACTGTTGATAGTTTTAAAACTAATAGTTTAGCTATTTCAGAGGGATGGGGGCAAAGAGCGAGGCAGAGAGGCAGAGAGGCAGAGAGAGAGAGAGAAGCAGAGAGAGAGAGAGGCAGAGAGAGAGGCAGAGAGACAGGCAGAGAGACAGGCAGAGAGGCAGGCAGAGAGGCAGACAGGCAGAGAGATTAGAGGCCCAGAGAGCTCAGAAAAGAGAAGCTAGGGAAAGAGTAGGGAGGCTCCTTGGATAGACAGGTTTAGGTAGGATAGGGGCAGGCCAGGACTCTATAATAGGTACTTGCTGAGAGAGCTCTATCAGGCACCACAGAGTCAGCCACACTTTGGTATACTAATAGGTACCACAGAGTTACCCATTTGTCCTGAGTTTCTCTGGGACCTGACAGATACATTCAGAGAAAGGGGCAGTTATTACATTCCCTTGTGGAGCCACTGTCGACCTCAGCAGATTCCAGTGGATTATCCTAATTCAGCATTCATGCAGATGGTCCTGGTTAAATTACAAGCACGCGCGCACACACACACACACACACACACACACACACACAGTCATGCGTCCAGAAAAAGACAGGTAGAAAGCAAGAGAGCCAATAATCATATGCATTATACTCACACCTGAGGTAGTAAAAATGAATTTTAAAAAAGTAAACAGTTTTAATACTTTGGAGAATTGTTTTTGGACATCATTGAAAACATTTTTAAAGTTGTTATAAATAGTCAAGTGTTTTTTAAAATAAAGTTTAAAACCCATTCATGTTTTTTCTGTAAAATAAAGTTTATATAAACTATTTTTTGTTCAAATATTATAAAATAAAAAAACTTTTGTTTTATTGGTGTTTATTTGTTTGTTTTCAAGATGAGATTTCTCCTTATATTTTTCCTGGCTGTCCTGGAACTTGCTCTGCAGACCAGACTGGCCTCAAACTCAGAGGTCTGTCTGCCTTTGCCTCCCACGTTCAAAAAGGGTTTTATATTTCATAAAATACATTGATAAAGATGCAATAAAATATAAAATATACGTTTAAAATTTAAATGTTTATTTTCCTACGGATAGTATGAAATCTCTGTTTCCTCAGTTCATTTTCAAATGGTTTCTCTCAACTTATTTAATTTGGTTGAATGAAAACCAAGGCATGACGTAATTCATATTTATTACTCTATAAACTAGTATTTCTGTACATAGCTTCCACTTTATATAATAATTACTAATTGAGAGCATATTATTTAAAAAAGAAGAACTCAACTGTTTGCCATGCTTTGTTTTAGCTGGATCGCCGTTATAATGAATTCAAACTTCATGCAATTATGTCGGAACATAAAAAAACAATCACGGCAATTTCATGGTGTCCACATAACCCTGACTTGTTTGCAAGCAGCAGTACTGATAACTTAGTGATCATTTGGAATGTGGCAGAGCAAAAAGCCATTGCTAAACTCGACAACATCAAAGGTACATTTGTCACTAGAATTTATTTTATCAAAATAAATTTTTATATTTCAACAATTATAATTTGTTTAACTAATTTAGATTTTTAAATAATATTCTTAATTTCTAGTAGTAACGTGCATAATAAATACATTTCATGTCATAGCAAGTGCAGAGATACAGAACTGAAACAAAATCTCTCAAAACTCCATTCTATAATTAATTAAAGATGTAGTAAATTATAAACAATTAAATTAATGTAAAAATTTAATATGAAAATTTCTAGAATAAATACATAAACAAAACTGGAAAAGGATAATAAGGTAAATAACAGGCCTTGCCTGTTCATTAGTGCATTCTAATCTCTAACACATATGGACAATAATATCCATCTACATGATACTCTGATGAGCATGTTTTGTGACTTTATGTGCAGTTTGGTAGAAATGAAAACGTATTTCAAGAAACAGGTCTCTAGAAACTTAGTAATATCACTATCCTTTTGTTTGTTTGTTTGTGTGTTTGTTTGTTTGTGGTTTCTCTGTATATTCCTGGATGTTTTAGACCAGGCATTCCTGGAACTCACAGAAAGCCATCTACCTCTTCCTCCCAAGTGCTGGGATTAAAGGGGTGCCATTACTACTGGCCAAAATCCTTTCTATTCCTCAACATTGAGAATTCTTTAATTTTAACTGTAATGATATTACATAATTAAATATATAATTAATATATAATTAAATAATCATTTATGCTAAGTATCATAATTCCCTTTATTTCTCAAAACCAATGATAGTTCAGTGATTATATATAATTATGTAAGATATTTCTAGATATAATGTCCATTTTCAGTTTCTTTTAAAAGTCATATAAATAATTTTGAGATAGAAAGCCGAGACACAACTATTACACTAACTTAATTTTGTTCAAAATGTCTTTACTATATCCTAACATATAGTTTCAATATTGGTAATTCAAACACATTCATCCCTATGTTTTCTGTAATGATCATGCCTTTATTAATATTTAGCCATATTTGACACATTTATTGCCTTTTCATTTTAGATCATTAAAAATGTTTAAAAGGTTAGTGAAAGGAAAAGAACCAATTTTGTTACTCCATGGTGTTTTTAAGGTAATTCCCAAATTAGAGTAGTTTGCAACTGTAAAAAGTACATTTTGTTTCTAAATTCATGTGCCCCCTGTGTATCACTTAGTATAACAGGTTATCAGTGAGTAAAGTTCGCACCAACCTTTGAGAAAGATATTTATAAAGTGAGCCATTTAGTGAACTTCTATTAATATAGTTGATTGGATTTCTCAGGTTTCTAGTGTATCCCTGAGAAAACAAAGTCCCCATTACTTCTGGCAGTGAGCATTGTAATGTAAAAATGACTATTTGTGGTTTCCACTAGGAGTTTTCGCACATCTCCATATTTTCTAATAATCTGTTAGTCAAAAGTCCTATAAGGATTGTTTACATAAATTACAGTGCATATACCTGATACTTTACATTTTTGGAGATAATCTTACATAATATAAAAAACTCTCTTTAATTTTATTACAATTAATAATATATGAATTATATAATTAATTAATAATTATGTTAATTTAATTTTAATTTTTAAAGTTAATTTTATATTGTATGATAAAGAAGTAAATGTAGATGTGTAATGTATTGTTCTCTTAAAGTCACTGCACAGAAACTGTACTAGCTTATGTTTGAAAATAAAAATTTAGGCTGGGCATGGTGGTGCATGCCTTAAATCCCAGCACTTGGGAGGCAGAGGCAGGTAGATCCCTGTGAATTTGAGGCCAGCCTGGTCTACACAGTGCGTTCAGGACAACCAAAGAAAGCTATATATAGAGAGCCTATCTTTAAAAAAATAAGCAAAAAACTAAACCAAACCAAAACAACCTTTAGCCAGGCAGCAGTGGAGTGTGCCTTTTGAGGCTAGCCTGGTCTACAGAGTGAGTTGCAGGGCAACCAGGACTACACAGAGAAACCCTGCCTCAAAAGAATAAAACACAATTAAATGCACTTCAAACGTACAATAATTATTACCCAGCTTTGTCAAGAATTGCTTGTCAAACTTTATTTGTATGTAATGTATTTCTGGGTAAGACTTTAGTTTATTAGCCGTAGTTTACCAGGTCCCTGGATGTACAATTTAAAAAGAGTTCTTCACTGGCATTTATAGAAAAATTAAATGACTGCAATAACATTTTGGGAAAATTCTATTTAATTTTTACTTTGAAAATTCTCAAAGGCTTATTGCTAACTCCTCCAGGTTCTTTCTCAACATCTTCCTACCCTGAAAATTAAAGATTGAACCTGTATGTATACATTTTTAAATACCATTGATTTTAGAATAAATATTAACTCTTGAGGTATCTTATACTTTGTTTGTTTGAAAATTGAGCATAAGCAAAGGAAGAGCTGTTCAGTGGAAATTTTGATCTTCCACATACAGTATTGGACATGTGTGGTTTTCATTTCAATTTCAATCTGTGTAGTGGGAAGTGAGTATTCGATTTGCATCATTATTAAATATTACAGTTGTCACCAGCTCTAGACAGTAACATAATAAGTAACCTTACATATTTCAAACATCGAAAATGGTAGGTTTAAATGAATTGGAATTCTTTACATATATTCCCTATAGTTCTTAAGATTAACTTACAAGAATAATTCAATTACAAAAAAAATAAATCAAGAAGTTGGTTGGTTTTTATAATGAAGTAATTCTTATATTTCAATTTCTGTGAATGTGGAATGCCAGCAATGGTTGTACAAATCTTATGCTCATCTTTGTCATGCATGTTTTTGTTTAATCTTTTCCAGAGACACCTGCCTGTCTCGGCTGGTGCTGGAACACAGATGATGCTGTGGCATTTGTTTCCCAGAAGGGTCCTCTGCTCATTTGGACCATCTCAGGACCAAATAGTGGAGTGTCTGTACACAAAGAAGCCCATAGTTTTGTGTCTGACATTTGTATATTTAGGTGGCACACCCAAAAGAAAGGAAAGGTTGCATTTGGCCATACTGATGGAAGCATATCAATTTTTCAGCCTGGTAAGTTTTAATTATCTTGATACCGTCTATTTTCTTAGCAAATGCACTTTCTTATTCACATGCGTGTATTAGTCTGAGAATAAACAACTTGAATAGGAGAAGTTGGCTCATAGTTTGACTCACTCACAATGTGGGAAGTTTCAGTCTGATCAATTATCCTCATTTTTTTCAACCTCTATGAGCATATTACACCTTAGAAAGAACGAACGACTGGAAAAGCTTATTCCTCACGCAGCGAGGTGTGAAAAAAAAGAAGTGGAAGGAAAATTAATCCCAGTCTTCACCTCAAAGGCATGTTCCTAGTAATCTAAAACCTCCTAGTACAACCTGGTTTTTTAAAAATATTTTTCTTTTATTTTTGAGATTATAATGTCATTTCATAATTTTCCCTTTCCCTTTCCTTTTTTCTAAAACTCTCTCACACAACTTTTATTTTCCTCTTTCAAATTCATAGACTCTCTTTTTCATTAATTGTTATGTATATATGTATGGAAAATATGTATTCCTAAATACAATATAGTCAGATGTATAATGTTACTTATATGTATGTTTTCAAAACTGCCCCTTTGGTATTGGAGAGCCAGAACCTGTTTTTTAAAGGACTTCTTCACTAGCATTTATAGAAAAATTAAATGACTGTGATAACATTTTGGGTAAATTCTATTTAATTTTTACTTTGAAAGTTCTCAAAGGCTTATTGCTACATCTCCACTTCCTCTCACTACCTCACATCAGCACCACAGCCTGTGGACCAAACTTTCTACACAGCAGACCTTGGTGGACTCTCCACGTGCCAAGTTATAGTGGTGCTTAAAGTCCAATTTCACAAAATGTTAGTAAAAACACACTAGTGAAAGTATTATCCAGATTGGGCTGAGTCCTAATGTTCACTTGCTGTACACTTTACTTATGATAGATATACTGCATATGATAGTCACCTTCATGTCATTCGTGCAGTACTGTGTTTGTCATTGCTTGGAATTTTTATCTCAGCTCTTTACATCTGTACTTACTGAAAATAAGTCAAATGAACAAGAATTGTAACTTGGGAAGTAAAATTGTTTTCTTATATCATCTACAAGAGGATGTCCCTTTTGATAGAGATACTGCCTTACCCGCTGTTCTTTATCAAAGGTGTCACCCCTCACAGAGACGGTGACAGTAAATCTTTGAGCTCCTACTTGTGAATTATTGCCTGGGTTTATATTCATTTTAAAATGTAGGCAATAATCAAATATAGTTCAAAACTTAAAAGTCAACTCAAATCCTCCCCTCTCAGAAATAAGTACTGTTAACTTTGAAAGACACTACATTTTTAGCCACCCTGACTTTCTGATAGTATGTAACTATTTATCGACTGGATCCGTGGATAGATCAAAGTGCTCTTTCAAGAATAAAAAAAAAATGAACAAATACCTTACATTCATTTTTTCTGACACTAGTAAAGAATTAAATTAAATGGAAGATTTTTTCTTTGTGAGTATTTATTTTTTTTGTTGTTGGTTTTGTATTTTCCCCCTATGGGCACAATGTACTGATTTCTTTGTCCTTTTCTTCAGCCATTTAACATCAAAATCAAACTATCAACAGTTGTATGATATCCCTAACTTCCCTTGACTACTGGTTTTAGGATAGAAGCTGCTAAATTTCTATCACAAGATTTTCTTCATAGCTGATAGTCCATGAAACCCGATTTTATAAATAAAACATAACATTAATAGCACATATCAGTAAAATATTATTTGGTATGTTCGTCTTTTAACTGAACACAAACCTTTATGAACTTTCTTACCCTTTACAATAAAAGCATCAGAAAAGAAGTAATGAATGTAATCTATTATTATTTTATATATTGAGGTTCAAAGCAACATGACTCAAGCATGTCCAACCCAAGCCTATGGGCTACCTGAAGTGGCCTAGGGAAGCGAGGGATGGAGCCCAATATAAAATCCCAAACTTAAAGCAATAAGAGATTGTTTTTACATTTTTGTCATTTTTGTTGGCTTTCTTATTCCTTGGTTTGTAACTCAATTGTGTGGTTCTCAAGCATGAATTTTGTAAATGACAATGTCTTTTTACAATGCCAGCAGATTAGATACACCTGACAGCATTCACATTTCATATTCTCCTGTTTTGTTTCTATAATTTGAATACATACATATATATATTAGAATACTTTTAAAAGACAACAAAATTCATTGGCACAAGCAAATACTTATATTTCTTAAGAAATACCTAGTTTTATAACTCTTTCAATTTTATATTATTATGCACATCACTTTTATCATACCAAATAGATGTTTAAGAAGTACTTATTTTGATAAATAAAATGCAAATTTCTCTTTGTGTGTATATGTGGGAACTGTGTGCATGCCTATATGTGTGCATGTGTGTGTGTGTGTGTGTATGTGTGTACATGTGTGTGAGAGAGAGAGGGAGGAGGGAGAGAGAGAGAGAAAAGGAGAGAAAGACGGAGAGAGAGAGAGAGAGAGAGAGAGAGAGAGAGAGAGAGAGAGAGAGAGAGAATAAAGAATAAAGGGCAAAATCAGACATCTTCTTTAATTACCTTTCAACTAATTTTGGAGACAGAATCTCTCATTGAATAACGAGGTATTGGTCAGTCTAGCGCTTCAGCAATTCCTATCATGCTACCCTTCCCAGCTTTTGACATGGGTCATAGGTATTCAAACTCAGGTCCTTATACCTACATGGCAAGCACATTACTGTCTAAGACCACTTCTCCAACACTGAACATTTTTTAAATTTTATTATATAAATTAGATAAAACTAACTAAATAAAATCTTATACCCAGTTTCTGTGAGTATATAAGCAAAATTTTAAATAAAATACTACTTATTTAAGATAAGCAGTATATTTTTAAAACTAACATGATTTTGTAAACTTAATTCAAGCTGAAATAATAACATATTAAATTCACTTTATAAATAAATACCATATATAGCTAAAGGGTATAAACTTGTTTCTATTCTTATGTTCTGATTTTTTTTCTTTATAGAACATGTAATTATGGGACTGAAACAAGAGTGGTTGAATAGTTTTATTTGGTTGATTTTGATGTGTGTATTTTTTTGGGAAATGCACGTGTATGTTTGTGTGTGTGTATGTGTATGTGTTTGCAGATGCATGTTAGTGTGCAGGTACAGGTGCACATGTGTTTGTGTTGAGACCAGAGAAGAGCTTTAGGAATTGTTCTTCAGTAAGGCCATCGCCTTAATTTTTAAGACAGGCTATCACACAGGTGGGAGCTTGCCCATAGAGCTAAAATGACTGACCAGCAAGCTCCAGGACTCTACCTGTCTCTACTTCCCAAATGCTTGTATATGACCATGTGCCACCATGCCCAGCATTATTATCTGGGTTCTGGGGACTGAATTTAGATTCTTATACCTTCAAGGCCATCATTGAGCTGTCTTCCCACTGTGTGTAACTGTGGTTTTAAACAAGCATGCCCTATGAAGTTTATAATTCTTCCAACTGATAGGCATTTTCTTTTATATTTGTTTTGTCTCCATTTAATTGCATCTTTTGCTATCTTTTGAGAGTAAGGGGAGTGGCTCAGAGAAGTACCCATGTGGCTCATCAGCAAACCATCTTTTTCCGCACTGCTAGCTTATACTTAATTGGCAGAAGCGTAGATGATTTCTGATCATTTCTTTGTATATTTAATTTTGCTTACTTATCCTTGCAGTTCTTGCTTTAATGCTCTGGTAATGAACTATGACATCTAACGACGACTGAGAAAGGAATTGCCATAAATACCATTAGCTATTTATAACACACCCTATTGTAATAGCTCATTAATGAAGCACTCGTGTAGTGATTTCAAAATGCCTGTGAAAAAAATACTGAATCCTCCATTATAGCACCAGAGGAGCTTACACACCAATGATTGCGTCTTGTCCAGGAGACCAAAGCTAGTCAGTGATAAAATCAGATTGTGGTCCTCGGCCATCACCTCCAATGGTAATGCTTTTACTCATTACTGATACTCTCTAGCTCATAACTACTTACTTGTCCCTATCTTGTCATGAGAAAGTGAAAGTTCTTGCTCATGAGATAAGCCAGTCTTTTCCTTCCGTATTTTCAGTGATAAATATGAGGAATACTGAAAGCACTACACAGTATCAAACCAAGCTGATAACACTGATTTGCATCGTCAGGACAAACTAATTCCCTCACTCACATGTCAGCCACATAAGAAAGCCAGATCATCCTCTCAGGAGTTCCAGAGACAGGTGATGTAAACAGTAGAAAACACAAGGGAAACACAATCCTATGATGTTCTGTGAAACAATTTTCTTTGTATGAAATAGGAAGGAAAAACCAGAAACATGTTCTGAGGCCTGAATCTCTTGAAGGAACAGATGAGGAGGACCCAGTTACAGCCCTGGAGTGGGACCCACTGTCCACAGACTATCTTCTGGCAGCTAATTTGCATTATGGCATTCGTCTACTGGATTCTGAATCCCTTTACTGCATCACGACGTTCAACTTTCCCAGCGCTGCAGTGTCTGTGCAATGCTTAGCCTGGGTGCCCAGTGCTCCAGGCATGTTTATAACTGGAGGTAAATGTGTCCATATTCCTGAAAGCCTCAAATATGGGAATTATCATTAAATGACCTAGATACATTGTATTCTGTTAGTTGACTTTTATAAAATGTTTTAATTAATATCACAAGTATTAATTAATATAGCAAATACCTAATATGTAAAGTGTGTCATTGACATGATTAAAGTGAAATTAAGAAACTATATTTCCTGTATATGGAAATGCATTGCAATATATTATATATTTATATTTTATGTTTATATATAAATGTAAACATGTGTTCCTGTGTTTATATATGGACAAATGACAAACAACTGGACTCCAGAGGTAGAAAGAAGATAGCAAAGGTATCGATTGGAAAACAGTTAGTTTTCCTGATGGGAAATCCATTAGTCTCAATAATTTTGACAGATCATCACCAGATATGTTATGGTAGTTAAATATTTTCAGTCAAATTTAGAAATGAACGTAGTATAAAATTCCATGTCTAAAAGGATGGCTTTTCCTGTCTGAGAGAATTTACCAAGGTAGATGATGAAATCCAAGAAGATGAGAAAATTTGGGAATAGCAATGAAGAATTAAGTGACAACCAGCTTTTACCATTTACTAAAGCTCAGAGGAGGTGGGGGAGGAGGAGAGGAGAGAGACAGAGACACAGAGACAGAGACACAGAGAAACAGAAACAGAATCAGAGACGGAAACAAAGAAAGAGAGACAGAAAGACAGAGAGGGGAGAAAAGGAAAGAGTGGAAGTGAGAAGAGAGAGGAGGAGAGGGGAGGAGAGGGGAGGAGAGGGGAGGAGAGGGGAGGAGAGGAGAAAGCCCTATAGAGAAAGAAGAAAATCAGCCATTCCATTAGAGCGATATTCACTTAACTTAAAATAATATTATTTTTCCTTGCAAAATTTAGTGGGATTCTGTACTAATTTGCTTTAATTTTACAATTTTAATTTAAATAAAGAACTGGATTCCTAATTTATTTATCTTAGTAACCTTTTATTAAGTTTCATGAGTGATAAAAATGTAAATGTACTTATTAACTATTAAGATAAACTTTACCTGATACAAACCATAGTTTAGTGGTCTCTAGTCTATTCTCAAAGTTACATAGTGACTATCTCAATCCAGAGTATTTTGTTTTTTCTCCCCAATAAACCCTGTACCCACTAATAACCAATACCTCCATTCCTCTCCATATCCTGAAAAGCACTCATGCACAAAAACCAATGATCTACTTTGTGTCCCTGAGCTTGCCTGTTTGGGGCATCTCTGGCAGACATTCCAAATGCGGTCTTTAGTATTTGCTCCTTTCACTTAACACAGTGTTTTCACAATTCATCTGTGCTGCAGCATTGATCAGTGTATCACTTCTTTCTGTCATAAATAAGATCCCATCATGGAACCGGACAGGTGTCATTGGTAGTTAGTTATACAATTCACACTTTAGGCGATTAGGAATAGTATTGTTATTATGAGCATCGATGTAGAATTGTTATGTAGACTTACAGTTATGTTAACTCATAAACTCTAGTAAAATTTGTGAGTGCTAAGGTGATACTGCTGTGTGTGATTGTTTAAGGCACAGACTGACCATTCTCCAAGGCGTCTATTGAGAGATTTGAAGGAGAGAGGAATTTTCTCATTTGTTTTCAAGCACGGTTGATTTATTTTTCTGGAAGGAGATAGTGAGCAGGTAGTAGATGTTTCAGTTTAGAAGGATTGCTTATTGTTAGAAGAGGACAATTTTCTTTACCTGACCACTTCCTAGAATGCATGCTGCCAGTGGAGACTGTTTGTGATTATCCTGTAATAATGACCATCACAGTGGAAGGCTACTAGGGAAGGGAGTTGCTAACCCATGACAGAGTATAATCGAATAAAAATAAACCTGACCCAAATTTAAAACTGGAGCAGAATATCATCCATCTCTTTGATTGTGTCATTAATATTTAAATGATATCACTGCCTGCTTCTGGATGTCTTTATTGTTACATTTATGACTGGGTATTTTTTCTGTCAGACAAAATGGATTGATATGTGCATTTCTGATGACCTGACTAGATTCTCAAGTGGGTGTTTTACGCATTTGGAATGTTTCAAGAACAACACCTATCGATAATTTTAAACTAAAGAAGACAGGATTTCACTGTTTACATGTAGTTAATTCTCCACCAAAGAAGAAATGTAAGTAAAAAATATAAAAATTTTAATACTTCCCAGTATCATGTTTTCTGCAAATAAAGTAATACCACAATATAAATATATTACCTGTTTTATACCACTCTTAGTCTTAATAATATACATACTAAAGGAGCCATAAATCCACCGAATAGCCAGTATTCCTAATATAAAACTGTTTAGAGCAAAATGACATTGAATAATAATATTCAGATAATCTTAATTTTTTGCTGCTAAGAAGATGAAACAAGGATATTAATGAGAGTTGGTAAGTATAATAGAATTAAATAAAATTGGCCTGACAGGTATAATTTATGTCTTAAGCATGCCTCATTTACAATGTATAGAGTTTATAGCAAAGAAAGTTCAAATAATCTGAAAGTTCAAATAATAGAACTTATAACTCCAGGTTTCCTTTTTGACTATTGATTGCCACTGAATTTATAGAATTTTGAAGCATCTCAACTGTCTTCATTTTTTCACATTGTTTTCTGATTATTCATTGATTTCTAATGTAGGATAAATAGTAAAATACATGTTCTAAATAAAAATCTGACACTTTGGGAAAGGTTTTTAATTAGATTTTTTTATTAAAATAAGGAAAAATAAATTGACTTTCTGTTAGGTCTGTCATGAACACTTTGCATAGCTGGTAGTATGTAAAACCTGTAGGCTGAGGAACATTTTTCTCCAATTAAAATAGAATTAATTACTTCTACTCCTGGGATTTCGGACCCCTGCAAGGTCATAGTCCCCTTTTCTTTTAACAATTGTTCTTACAGACATATATAAAAGAGTGAAGATAAGTACAAACTGCTAAATTCATTCAATGTTGGCTGCATGTATATGTTTCAAGGGATCATCACTGAGTGTCATATAGTCAATCATGGAGCATTTGATAAAATAAAATAATAATCTCGGATTGGGGCCTAGTGATTAGGCAAGAGCTTGCTGTACTTCCAGAGGACTTTTCAGTTCTCAGCACCCATATCATACATCTCACAGTGCATGTAACTCCAGCTTCAGGACCTCTGACACCTTCTGGCCTCCACCATCTCCTGCACTAGTATACACTCACACACACACTCGTATACACATGTGGGCATACATGCACACACGTGTTAATCTAGGATAATCATTTCCTTCTTATTCAAGCCTGTGTTTCCTCATACAAAGATAAAAAATTGACAATGACTCTTCAAATTAATGTTTCATTTTCTAATTTAGAGGCATTGATAAGTAGTTAGAAGTGACTATATTTGCTCTTTCTGCCATCTTGGAGCCTGTGGAGGCCTGCTGGGAACAGGACTTCTAAAAGCAAGTATGTCTGGAAGGCTGGCCACTTTTGCTGGCTACAAGCGAGGTCTCCGAAACCAAAGAGAGCACACGGCTCTTCTTAAAATTGAAGGTGTTTATGCCCGAGATGAAACCGAGTTCTACCTAGGCAAGAGATGTGCTTACGTGTACAAAGCAAAAAAAACAATACAGTGACTCCTGGAGGCAAACCAAACAAAACCAGAGTGATCTGGGGGAAGGTAACTCTGGCCCATGGAAACAGTGGCGTGGTTCGTGCCAAATTCAAATTCCGAAGCAACCTTCCTGCAAAGGCCATTGGACACAGAATCTGTGTGATGCTGTATCCATCCCGGATTTAAAAATTAAAAAAAAATAAAAATAAAAATAAAAATAAAGAAATGACTATATTTGAACCCCAAGCATTTTTGTAAATTTAAGTCTTTTTGTAGAGATCCAACATTTTAGGGATTTAAAACTGATTTAGAAAAATCAAGAGTGGTGGATGATGTATGAGAGGCCAGCATATTGCACATTGCTTCTAAGTGGGGTTTTTTTTCTGTCTGCATTAATTTCTTTATTTTTTTTTCTTATAGATTTTCATATCTTGGAAGGATTTAAATCTCATAATCCTATTCTTTCATATTTTTTTCTGAAAGTGTCCATGTCTATTAACAAAAAAACTAAAAATGTAAAGATGTACATGCTAATATTGTCATTTTTTGAATAGTATCTTTCAGATACTCTGTTGTTGATAGACTTACAGACTTACTTTCCTAGTTTGCATTGAATATAATACCATAAATTAAGAATCATTATGAAGTAAAATTAACAAATAGAGACATTTTATTATAAACAAGAATTACAAGCAGATTGATGCATAAAGTTTGTCAAGACCACTTATGATGTCAAGTAATGAAAATACCAGGAAACATTATGGATCCTATTAACTTTTACCCAGATTACATGTCATTGAACTAAATCGATTACTACCAAATGCCTATTTTATTACTATCCATTCCGGTTTGGGTTTCCTGTCACTCTCAGGTTCAAAGAAATGAGCAACATCTACAATGACTTTATCAAGGACTTTCTTATATCTTAACCAGAAAATAAGATATCAAGAGATATTTATGCATATTTTAATATGTAAATAAAAATAGGTTATACTAATAATTTACATTGGCATCAAGTAATAGAAGCAATTATTCTCACTGACTTGAAAATTAATTCATAAAGTTATTTACATTGACAGAAAACTATCACATATATGTGTGGTTGGGTATGGAGCTTTGTATTGCTTATTTTATTCCATGTGTGTGCCTGTTTGCATCTCTCTGTGTGTTTGTGGAGTATATGTGCACATGTATATACATACACCTTTTTGTGTAGAGGCAGAAGAGGGCATTGGGTTCATTGAAGATGAAGCCTCAGATAACAAATTGTTTCATAGGTACTTGAGTTCTGACTCAAGTTCTCAAGTTCAGCAGGCTCTCTTAACTGCAGAGCCATCTCTTCAGACCCCTATGACAATATTTTGAAAGGGGATTGTTTTTAAAAGTAACCATGTCATACTTTAATTTATGAAGCAACAACAAACTGTATATTCTTAAAATTCTATAATGTAGACTAAATTATTATTAAAATTTTATATATATTAATCACTGCTGAAAATTAATATGGTGGCCATTATTCTTTAACCAGCTTTTTCCCAAATAACCACACAGAGACCTTTAAATATTTCAAATATGTTAAAGGCCTTAGCTGGGCAGACTCTCAACTAATTCATCTGAGTTAACCTGACCACCTAGCCCCATCCAGCCATGTGGCTAGCTATATCTTCTAGGCCTGTGATCACATCCCTCTCCTACCACATCTCCTGGCAAAAACCACTCCTCCTCTTCCTCTTTCTCCCCCTCTTCTTCCTCCTCTTCCTCTTCCTCCTCCTTCTCCTCCTCTTCCTCTTTCTCCCCCTCTTCTTCCTCCTCTTCCTCTTCCTCCTCCTTCTCCTCCTCCTTCTCTTCCTCCTCCTCCTATTTCTTCTCTCCCTCCTCCTTCCCATTCCTTTCTCTTTCCCAGGAAGTCCCACCCTTCACTTCCTGCCCAGATAATTGATCATCAGATTTTTTTACTAAAGCTAACCAAAGAATGCCTTAGGTATGTGAGGAAAGAAAGAGACATAATTTCACAAAGCATACCTCAATACTATAATTCCTGCCTAATTTTCAGCCACATTGGTTTATAATAGTATATATTTCTTTAACACCTAGATTTATGCTAATTTTTCCACATTTTTGGTGGTTCTGTAAAAGCAGAAATTGTGCTCATTAAAACAGGTTATGAATGTAAAGCAAAACAGAAAGTTGAAGTATTAATATTAAGTCGTGTGGTTTTTATTCTTAAGAAAAGTGATTGCTATTTTCCCCTCATATTTTAGTTTCAGTCCAGTCTCCAAACAAAAATCATTATACATCTTCAACAAGTGAAGCAGTTCCACCCCCGAGTTTGACACAGAATCAAGCATTTTCTCTGCCTCCTGGTCATGTTGTTTGCTGTTTCCTGGATGGTGGCGTTGGGCTCTATGACATGGCAGCCAAGAAGTGGGATTTTCTTAGAGAACTGGTAGGTCCTCTGGTTATTCCTCTGTAATGCATGATGTTTATTTTGTGTAAACTTGTGGTACTGACTAACACCTATGTATTAATATTTCTAAACATTATTTTTTAGGTAATAATATACTGACCTTTCTGTTCTTGAAACACATTAGAAAATAACAGAGTAATAACCAGAGTAACAGAGGCTGGAAATGTGACTCATTGGTATAAGGTTTTTCTTACTTTTGAGTTTAATCCTCAGGTTAATCCCACAGAAGAGAGAGAAGAAGAAAAGTTAGACCACAGTGTGTTATTGGAAGAAAATGATCAGGGTGCTTTCATCCTTTCCAGAAGGCTTGACAAACCTAAGCCAGTCATTTCATATCTAGGGCTTCATTTCATTGGCACTTTAAGACAAGTTAGGTTAAGATTGTTTTATAGTTGTTTATGTTGAAATATTGTTATAGTTCTATAATTCTAGGAATTGACTCTGATGATTATTAAACTCCCATTTAAGACATAAGTGTTGGGGATCCATTAGTGGTAAACAAGCCATGCAAACACCAATCTCAGTCAGACAGGGATGGTTTATTGAATCCAGGCCCTAATACTAATCGATCAGGAACATTGCTCAGAATTATCTGAAGCTATGACCCCGAAAATCTTTCTCTTTCAGTTTATAAAGGATTAAACACACACACACACACATACAAAACCCACAATGAGCTCATACACAGGGGCAGGAAGTGCTGCCTGGTGGTCCTCTCTGATTCGATATTTCAGACATAACAGTTCATATTGGCCTTTAATTTGATGGGCCCTATATAAACCTTTTTGGAATTTCTTAAAGATAAACAAACTTCATACAGAATACACAGAACATAATAGAGTATGTGGTCAGCATGACCCTGCTCTGAGCCTAGTTATTTTCCTGTGTCAGTGACTGGCAGGAATATTACAGCAACAATATGAAATAGCAGGCAGGTATGGGACAAAATGGCTACAGCTGTGCTGAGGACGTGGGAGGGGGATAGACTTCAGCATAAACAACCCCTTTATGCTTTCATATTTTGGCCTCATTCAATTCTGTTCTGTGTCCTGACTGTGCAGTACAGTACCTTGAGCAAGGCTTGCTGTCTTAAATAAATGAGGGTGTGCTTGCAATGTAATTATTACTTATTTAGTTTACCTCTTTATTCTTCCTTAGACCATATGAAGGTCCTAAGTTTTCCACAACCTGAATTATATTAAGGCATACATTTAACATGCTTAAGTGGCCATTGCTCTCTGTGATCTCATCTAAAAAAAAGAACTCGTTTTTTTGTTTCTGTGACAAACCACCTGAGAGAACTCAACTGAGAAAGATTTATTTTGGCTCATGGTATCAGAGATTTCAGCTCAAGGTCACCTGGCACCATTGCCTCTGGGTCTGTGGTGAACAGAACATCGCAGCAGAAACTTGTGGTAATTTAAAGTTGTTGACTTTATGGATGCTCACAGCAGGGGCCTGAGGGGAGGAGAGGGAAAACAGGGAAGGGAGAGGAGAGAGGAGGGAGAGAGGATGAAGGATGAAAGCCAGCTTGGATGTGATTAAGATATAGCCCAGAAGATCTTACCTTCAAAGATCCATTTCTTCTGATTAGTCCCCCCCCACCGCCCCTTTCGTTTCCACCAAACCCCTGTAGATGTGTGAATACCAGTGGATACATAATTGGATTACTTCACTGCTGAGGATTGAGTTTATGTGGTTTAGTGATTTTCCTAAATCATCTCCTCTGAATATTTTTTTATTGGGAACATGAGTCCTTTAGGAGATATTTTATTTACAAAGACGTTTTTACACCTGGTCCTCCAAAGCTCATATCCGTTTCATAATGCAAAAATACATTTATTTCGTCTGCAGGGACCTCCGGCGTCTCAAAAGTTCAGATCAAAGCCTGTTCTAAGACACAAGGCCAGCTCTTCCTTTTCATTTCCTATAAAAATCAGTAAATCAGTTGCACACTTCCAACATATAATGGTGAGATAGTCACAGAATAAAATTTTCTTTTGCGAAGTGGTGAAGTGGGAGTATCAAAAGGAGTGGTGGAACCAAAGCGAGGCTAGAACAAACCATGTTAGCCAGGAGCTTTGGGTGATGGAATACGGTCCCTTTAGGGCTTCTTCTCTATTGCATTGCTGGCTCATTCCATGTGACCACTCTCTTGGGCTGGCTTTTTTCCTGCCTGCAGCTTATCTAGCAGTAAAGTCATTTTCCTGTCACCTCCCTTTTCCCAGGATCAGCACTGCAGCTTAGGATTCACTCTCCTAGCCTCAGGTGTCATCTTCTCAGGGGCTACCCAGAGGAATCACAATCATGCCACATACTGTGACTCTCAGCTTTTCCTTTAAAATGACTCAATGCCTCCATGACCTACTTCTGCTACCAAATTTCTTCATTAGTCATTGATATAATAAAATTCCCAGGAAAAAGAATTCATCGTTTAGGTTCAGGGTTTCAGATACTCGAGTAGATAGTAGTCCGGCTCCATTGATAGAGGGTATGGTGAGACAGAGACACCAAGACAGGAAAACAGGTGGCAGAGGAGAGCTCTCTTCTCATGGAACCAGGAAGCAGACATAGAGAGGAGGAAGCACAGAGATACACTCTTTTAGAACAGGGTCCCCAAGACCTACATCTGTTCACCAGACCTTTATGTCCTAAATTTTATACCATTTCCAAATAATACCCAGGGGTTGATCTGTAGATGAGGCATGGCTCAGGCAGCACTTAGCATTTGGAAGGCTAGCGTATGATGGCTGCCTCACTGGGCGTCAAAACCTTCAAAACACGGCTTTAAAATTATCGAACATTCTACATTTTTTCTCTCTCATGTATCCTTTCCTTTGAGCACAAAGAAAAGACAAGGAATAATTGATTTTGCTGTGGGGGTTTTCAGATTTATCAAAATGAAATTTGAAAGCACACACAGCAGAAACAAAAATTTAAAGTATAAATTATAGAAATTATGACCATATTATATTCTCATCCCTGTAAATGACTACCTTGAATGACTACAGCTAGGTATCAAGAGATTGTTAGTCTCTTCTCCCTGCATTCAAACTTTTGAGACTTTTCCACCTTTACCTAAAGAAGAGATTTTATTGTTTTTAAAGGGTTGTGAAGAATTACAAAAATAAATGAATGCTAATACATATTACAAAGCCAAATATAGTTAAGTGACAGTTAGGAAATATGTGTTCACATTTGTCTGTAATCCTACTCTACAGTCTTATGGGTGGATTACAAAATGGCCCTATGTTGCACGATATTTGATCACACTGTGAACCCTGAGATTGTGTATTTACTGAAAAATAAAAAGCTGTTTCTTGTTGTGATGAGGGTAAGCCTTAGCATACATCTGTAATCCCTCTGGCTGGAAAACAGAAACATCCTTAGTAGATGCCTTTAATTCCCTACATTGAAGGAAAAGTTATTTTGTAGAAGGGGGCACTAATGTTTGAAAGTCACATCTAATTTACTGGCAGACAAAGTGATGAATCAGAGAAAGATTTGACACAATAGGATATGCCCAACTCTCAGGAGAAGAGGGGGAGAAGTAGGCCACTTAAGAGAGAGCAGCAGAGAGAGAAAACAAAGAAAGGAGTCAGTTTTACTGGGACAGTTGAACAGAGACAGGTTGCAGAGAGAAAACAAGTGGGACATAGGTGAAGATAGAATGAACCAGAAAGTGAAGAGCTAGAAGATCAGAATGGATTGCTAGAATTAGTCTAAGGCCAAGAAGAGAAGCTCAGAAGAAACTGAGAGAAGCCAGGTTGAATCTGTCAGTCAGGAGAGGAGTTTGAGCCAGAACTGCTGAGTTGAATCAGCCACCCAGAGATCAGAAAGAACTAGAAAGGGTGAGTTTATTCAGAAGGGAAACTCAGAGGCTAAAAACATTTTAGGCCTAGATTAGATTGTAAGGAGGTTAGAAGCCTCTAGGCCAAGGTCTAAGTTACCAGTCAAAGGCAGTAATCTCAGAGAGGACAATTAGAACAGGAAAGTAAACGTTACATTTACAGCCCTATGTTAGGAATTGGTATTTCATGTTTTAAAGCATAGGCTGTTAGGAAGGCATTCATGAACGACTGGGACTATACCGGATTTTGCCAGTTTCTGCTGCCATATTGTACCTCTATATAAAAAGAAGTATTCAATTTGTTGACTTTCACTCTTCACTTACACTGCTGGAATAAAATATAGTAATGTGATTTTTTTAAAAAAATCATGAATCCTAGGGACACGTGGAAACTATATTTGACTGCAAATTCAAACCTGATGATCCAAATCTCTTAGCAACAGCTTCATTCGATGGCACTATAAAGGTGTGGGATATAAACACATTAACAGCAGTGTACACTTCTCCGGGTAACGAAGGGGTCATTTTTGCTCTTTCGTGGGCTCCAGGTAAGATTTTCTTTTATTAAAACCCAATATGAAACTAATGAGTTTCCTAAATTTTATTGAAATGTATCTTCATCCCCCCAGGATTAATTTTGTTCCAAATAATAGTTGAAGCAAGTTAATGCCAATATTTGGTCAGCTCAGCTGCTATGAGGTTTAAGGTTTTAGCATAGCTCATCAGCCAAAGAATCACGATTCCTGGGCAAGTGACAGCCACATAGAAAACTTACAGTTAGTCTAGATAACTGGAATGCTATTTAATTTTGGCTATATTTGTATAGTTATGCCTCTAAAGCTTAGTAGATTTCACATGATAAAAATCTTTTCTGACATTTTTTATGTGATTTTGATGTGTGAAAATGAAAACTACCTAGCAATAGTCTCTTTTTAAATTTTTTTTAAAAAAATTTCCTAAAAAGAAATATGTTTTCAACTGAACTTATTTTTATTTGACTAGCTTACAAATATATTTTTCTAGCCACTAAATATCACTAGATGGTAAGGAAATATGAACATTGACGTTAGATATTCATATAATACTTAGGAACTAATGATAAGTTGAGGCGAATTTAACTGTAGTAGTTGGCTTGATAATAAAGCCATCCCTGTCTTTTTAACTTCTATATTGAATTATTTATTGATCTGAAAGAGCTATTAGAGAGTTGTTCAAAAAAATCAGTACAGGCTATAGACTAAAAAACTGATCATAAATGATTAAAGTTATATAGAAAATACATTCATTGCATTGTTCTCTCTTACACTGACACAATTATATAATTATGCTTTTGAAAATTTTAATTGAAATATTATCAGTTATGAGATGATAATGGAGTGAAGTGGTTTGTGGATAACAGTGTTTATTGCCACACCCAGTGACCTGAGTTTAATCACTTGGTACCTACATGGCAGACTGGAAGAACCAATTCCTGCAACTCTTCTTCTAAGTTCCAAAGGCATACACACACCCTTCCCCACAGAAGTAAAAAAAGAAAAAAAATTAAAGCATCAACTTCTATTATTAAATAAATTTCAAGTCAAATTAACATTCCAAAATTTACATTTTAAAAATAATCATATTTATAGAAAATATTACATATGTATTATGTATATGAAAATATGTATAATCTTCAACAAATTGTGTTTTAAGGTGATTTAAATTGCATTGCTGGTGCAACCTCCCGAAATGGTGCTTTTATTTGGGATATTCAAAAGGGCAAAGTGGTTCAGCGATTTAATGAGGTAAGATTAATTTACTACTGTTGAGTAGAATTATATTTTACTACATATCATGGTTTATCTCAACAACACATGGCATGTATATTTTCTCATTTAGGAAAAATTGCAAGGAATGATTGGTAATCTAATGTGAACCTGAGAAATACAACTGAATTTAGAAAAAAATCTGAAATTGCATCATAGATGCAAAAGAATTTTAAGTTATATATTTCACCAAAATCTTAGCAATATTAAGTAATAGCTAGGAGACTTCACTCAGATCCCAAAGTATTACCCAGTAGTGTGACTTTTCCTATGGAACCACAAAGACATTTCTGCTCATACGTCAAAAACTGAATTCAATCCAAGTCCAACTTTGTGAACCTTTAGGTTTGTTGTAGTTACATAAAGAGTAACTACTCAAAAAACTGTTATTCCACTGGGAAGTTCTCTTTTGAGCAGCTTAAATAGAATGTTATCCATCCATCCAGGGTCAGAAATATTCATATCCCATTATTCTGACCAGAAATTAAATCCCTACAGTCTAGGAGGTTTGAGGGTCATGTAGTGTAATAGATACAGTTGGAAAAATAAAACACAGTCTTGTTTTTAAAAAAATGTGGAGGCCAAGGACTGATAATTGAGGTTGTCCTCTGAACTCCACATGCATGCCAAATGTACCCTGTATTCACACACATGTATATGCATGACCATACACACACCACATCACACACATATTCATACAAACACAAATAAAAATTAAGGATGTATGTGTATAGGCATGGACACATTCATATTTCTGCCATTGACATAGCTATGTTAGCATCATCTAGAATACGTTACTAATAAAAATGATTCTTAGAAATAAGTAACATTTTAAAAATGGATAATTAATTTTTATTGATAACTGTTTTGTATTTTTTAAGCATGGAAAAAATGGAATATTCTATATTGCCTGGAGTCATAAAGATTCTAAACGAATAGCAACCTGCAGTGGCGATGGATTTTGGTAAGTACTATATCTGATAGCATGATGTTAACCTTTCTAAAAAGGACTTATTTGATCATCTCAGTTATATGTTTTGTTTGTACTACTGTACCATTATAAATATTATTTAAAGCCCCACATAGGCACAGGCTATATTGGTGTGACATATCTTTATTAAAGAACTGTGTAATGTGAGAGCATTTTAAAATACAAAATGAATCAAATATAGATGGTGTTTTTTTGTTTTGTTTGAGACAGAGTCTCTTAAATCTTAGGCTGTCCTTCAATTCCCTAAGTAGCTGAGGATGACCTTGAACCCCTGATCTTCCTGCTTTCACCTGTCAAGTTTGGAATTACAAGTGTATGCCACTGTGACTCACATGGACATTGCCTTCTAAATGAAGACACTCAAGTGAACGAATGAACTGCTTTATGGAAACTCAGTTACTCAGAAAATTTTAAAGACACTAAGCATATAAAAAGATACTCCCAGATTTTTAGATTCCACTACGTATAAAAGGATAAAAGATGGTGAATATAGGAATATGACAATGGGGTCAAAGGTCCTCCTAGGAAGTTAAATTTCACTGCACTCCAAATATACATGCTTTCTTAATTCTGACAAGTTCAAGGTAAAATGAATTTCCAAGTAAGATCCAATACAGAAATAATTGCTTTATTCTAAGCCACTGCTAGCCTGTATTAGGAATGAAGTTGGTGAGTGTTGCTCATTAAGAATGAGGAAACTTGCCTTCTTCATTAGATCTTATTGTACAAAGTGAAACAGAACAAAGGTAAACAAAAGCACCTTTCACAAGTTGACCCCATTAGTGACTTTCCTCCTTAAAGAGACATTTGGTACTTGGTATATACTAAACTCTAAGCGGTATGCTTATGACTTTTTAAATTAAGTAATCCATAATTAACTTCAGCACACATTTAGAGCCTTATTCAGCTTCATTCCTCAGCATCTGTCATCACCACTATGTAAGCACCTAGCAAGCTTTGACAAGCCTAGTGTGGTTTAAAAGCATCTTCAAAAGAGTCCTGCGACATGGACTGTGCTGGTTCACACACAGCTTCTGGCATTTCTAAGGAACCAGTAGCCCTTGCATTGTGGAAATAATAACATAGGTTGTCAGAGATTGCTTCAGTTCTTGTGATCTAGTTATAATACTTTCCTGCATGAAGGATCTCCGAATTTAAGATGCAGCATTACTGACACAAGGAAAATAAGTTTTGATCTTGGTGTACAACATTGAATGAAGTTTGCTAATGAGCAAGCAAAATAAAATTTAAGCACGTAAATGTCAAGCTGAAAATCATATATATATATATATGTACATCAAACTGTACTTTTCTATAATTAAAAAAATCTTTAGAATAAATTTTCAATGCAATAGCTTTGAATCAGTTATAATATTTAATTTGATCTAAATGGTTTGTCTAATTCATATTTTGTGAAGACTTCTAATTGATAGAATTATTTATGTATCTCTCTCTTTGTCTCTCTCTCTCTCTCTCTCTCTCTCTCTCTCTCTCTCTCCCTCTGTGTGTGTGTGTGTGTGTGTGTGTGTGTGTGTGTGTGTAACAGGGTTTCTCTCTGTAACCTTGGCTGTCCTGGACCTTTTTCTGTAGACCAGGCTAGCCTTGGACTCAGATATGTATATTCCTCTGTCTCCTGAGTGTGGGATTAAAACACCTTTTCTTTCTTTAAGCATTCTGTGCAATTTTCAGAGATGACTTTTTCTCTTAAAATGCTGACCTTTGAATCCTACAATTACGACTTTGTTTATGTAATTTTAGCATCATTCGAACAGTTGACGGCAAACTACTACACAAGTACAAACACCCTGCTGCAGTGTTCGGCTGTGACTGGAGCCAAAACAACAAGTGAGTTCTCATTTCCTAAATGATAATTATGTTTCGGAGAGTGAGGAAAACAACACAACAGCAACAAATTACATCTCTCCCATAGATAGGACCTGTTCTCCTTGAATAGTTCTTTACAAGGGGAGCCTTGTAAACTACTCAGTTGTTTTGGTTGTTTATAGTTCACGGTGCTTTCATGTATGACTGAAGAATACTGATTTACTACCCTCAAAATTAATTTTATAATTCACTGGGGAAACAAGAAATAAAACTATTTAATGTGAGACTCTAGAGTAGAAATGTCCTTCCTTTTTAAATTTCTTCTAGGCATCTGAGCAGCTCTATCTACATTGGCTTTCTCGCGCCCTCAGTTTGTGCTATAGCCTCTGCACTGCATAATTTCCCAAGATGTTGAAGTGCAGTGGGTGGATTTGAAAGACAGGCTTGTATGAGAACTACTTATCCTGTAATAATCAGCTTCCACTTCAAATGAAATACAAGTAAAATTCCACTAAAATTGGACTTCCAACTGACTGAATTTCAAAGAATTTTATAGTTTGTATTGAAAAGCTCCTTTTGATAAGGTATACTGTCTTTTAAAATGAAGCTTCCCTTAGGTGTTGCCAAAACCACGGGAATTCCTTTATGCTTCCCTGTACTAAATGTAGAAAACAGAAAAAAATGTTAAAAACATACTTTCTGAATCAAGTGACATACAATACAAAATAATGAACCTGTGTTTCTCCCAGTATGTATGCCCCAGTAGATAACAGGTTTTTAGCACAAATCCAGGTAATATACAAAATTAGATGATGCCTGAGCCATTCTCCCTCCATCATTTCTTGTCCTGAAGACTATCAATCACTGACAACAAAAGCTGCCATGCAGGGGTCCTCAGTATTTTGTTTTCTTTTTCACACTCTGCCATTTTAGTTACCATTTTCAGTCAGCCAATACTGGCTATATTTGTAAGAAAGGTTAGTCAGAGAAACAGACTCAGTCTCAGCAGGCTGAGACTGCTCTATCGCAATGGTTAAGAAGCCCCAACCGTTCCATGGCATAAAGTGGAACACATTTCGAAGTACTTGGGTCATCCACATTCATCCCCACAGCCCCCTCATACTCTCATACACACACACACACACACACACACACACACACACACACACACACATGGGGATGCACACTACCAGGAAGTATCAGGGCAGAGCTAAACAGTTTTTTTTTTTTTAACAGCTTAGGGCATTTGTCCAATACAGGCTAACTCAATTTCTCATTACCTGAGGTTAGTACTCTATCTGAATATCTTCAACCAAGCATGCGCCTTCTAGATATGCAGTGCTTGGGTATTTAATGGTTGATTTTGGATTCCTTCAAAGTCCATTCAGAAGTTACAGGCCTTATTATCCTTTTCTCCAGTCACCTTTGCTATGTTGCGATCAGGCTGCAGAAACAGCACAGAGGTAAGGTGCTGGCTCAGCATGTGAGAGGCCCTAGAACATCTACTTCCAGTTCAAAGGGCAAAAGGAAACCACAGATCTGCACACATGATTCCTATGAGCCAGTCCATGAATATTCTTCTATTGACTGTGGATAAAAATGCAAGCTCTCTTTTTAAGCAGAAAGAACAATCATTAAACCGTAGATGACAACCGATGTTGAAGTGTCTCCTGTTTTCATATCACATCTGACCTGCTGACTCCCCAACTTGCCTTCCCTTCCTCGTAGCCTATCAGATTTATCTACTATATATCTACTATATATCACCCCAATTTATCATACACATCATACTGAACATTGAAGCCAGAATCTGAATATGAGACAGTCTGAGTTGCCTGCTTTATATAATACTTTGTAGCTCCATCAATACCATGCACTGCGCACTACAGGCTCTACAGATTAGCTCTGTCAAAATGATTTCTGTCTGTGCCTATCATATGAACTCTACATTACACAGGAAAGGAACCACCCAGATGATCACTTCATGATTGAAGAAGTAGTATTGCTATTGTGGACAAGAGGGAAATACAGACAGAGAGAGAGAGAGAGAGAGAGAGAGAGAGAGAGAGAGAGAGAGAGAGAGAGAGAGAGAGAGAGA
>NW_021620984.1:431699-486006 GCF_004785775.1 Grammomys surdaster
AGAGAGAGAGAGAGAGAGAGAGAGAGAGAGAGAGAGAGAGAGAGAGAAACAGAGACAGAAAGACAGAGGGCAGAAAGTGAGAGAGACAGAGAGAGACAGGCATAGAGACAGAGAGAGACAGAGAGATAGAAAGAGAGACAGACAGAGAAACAGAGAGACAGACAGACAGACAGACAGACAGACAGACAGGCAGAGAGAGACAGAGAGGAGAGAGACAGAGATAGACAGAGATACATAGAGAGCCAGAGAGAGACAGAGACACACTGAGAGAGACAGAAAGACAAAGAGACAGAGGTACAGAGAGACAGAGTGAGAACATACAGAGGCATCTGGAACAGTTCTCAGCAGAGAGAAAAGACTCAGACTGCACATGACCAAGATTAAGGAGGTGGGGATATGGTAAAACCATGTGAGTTATAAGGAAGTCTTAGGAGGGGGGAAGCCTGTGAATTGGAGCAGACGGAGAGTTTTGGATAGAGGAGGAAGTGAGATAGGCTAGTGTGGGCTTTGAGTAGTGTGGGGTAGTAGTTGCACAACACTATACTGGAATAGGAGCTGAAGGAGCCTGGAGGCCAGTATGAGCTCTGATATACTGACAGGAGATGCTGACATAGCCAGGTGCAAGGGAAATGGATTTTGGGGGAACACAGGAGGAAACCATTTGACAAGTTCTGAGGAACGTCGGATTTTATCTAACAGCCAGAAGTCCACCTAGAGCACAGCTTAAGATGAGTCTAGACTCAGTTTTGGACCAAGTCAGTAGGCCTTACCTTTTAGGGAGATAAATATGGTATCTTTTGGACAGAACATGAACTTTGGCCTTATTTCCCCAAGGCATCCAAGTACCTGGACTATCAGCCTCCCGAACTAGCTAGCTGATATTTTTTAACCTCAAAATTTCACTCATGTTGTCTCCTGTTATTTAAAATTTTGTTCCCTGTCATTCTTCACCTAAAGTTGGACTTTATATGATATAATATTTGCCTGGCTACCAGTATAAAAACTTTTTAATTTTTTATTATTTATTCTTTGAAATATTTACATATATGTACAGTGTGTTTTGTTGTTTTCCATTTACTCAGCCTTGCTCCTTCTCCTACAAACCACCCCTACCAACTCCACGTCCTGCTAACAAATGCTGCATAGAAAACATTTTCATGACTGCAAAATTCTATTGATTTCCCCATAAAATGTGCTGCAGTGCATGCAATAAATTGTATCACTGGGTACATACTGACATTTTCTCCCTCATAGCTATTGTTCTAATTTGCTTTATTTTGTGGCAATAAACACCATGTCCTAAAGTACATTGAGGAGGAAGGGGTTTATTTCATCTGACGAGTTTATGATTGAAGAAAGTTAGAGCAGGCTGGAAAAATAGAGGAAGGAACTGAATCAGACCCTGGACAGAAGTGGCTTACAGCTTGTTTCCTGGTGAGCACTCAGCTACATTTCTTAGGCTGTACCACCACCTACCCAGGATTAGTACCTCAGAGTAGGAAGAGCTTTCCTATATCAATTAAAAATCAAGAGCCCTGCCCCCTGACACATATACAGCAGAGGGCTGCCTCAGTAGAAGACACACCTACTCCTCAAGACACTTGAGGCCCCAGGGAGTGGGGAGGTCTGGTGGGGTGGGGTGAGGAGTGAGGACATCCTGTTGGAATAGAGGAGGAGTAATGGAATGAGGAACAGTTGGAGTAGACTTAAAGGGGGATAATGACTGGACTATAAAAAAGATTAAATAATCACAATAATAGTAATAATACTATAATAATAATTTAAAAATCTGAAAAAAGTAGCAATCAAGAAAATGCCCTGTAGACATGCCTATGGGACAGTTTGACGGTGACTATTTCCTTGCCCTGAGGTTCCTTCTTCCTAAATGTGACAAATTGACAACCAAGATCAACTGTCACAGTTGTATAACTGTCCAATCATTGTATAAAAGGGGAAGAAAAGTTGCTAAAGAAAATCTCCTAATGTTTTGAGTAACTTTATTATTTTGTATCAGGCCACACATTCATAGCTATCCTAAGCTACCTTTAGCCAATGAGGTACTTGTTGAATGTGCCTACAAGGTAAACTCCACCAGATTACTGACTGTTTTATGTTGTATTCAGCAGAATATACTTAGGAAAATATAGTCCCAAAGTATATGATTTTCTTCTTCTCTTTTGGAGAAAGAGCCTGCTTTTATACTGGTTAGAGTAGCCGCTCCATGAGTAGATTGTATCTGGCAGGTTCATGATGTCCAAAGTTTTGCTTAGTACCCATATTTTCTTCCTTAGCTCAGTTTTGATCATCAGGTACAAGTAGAATTGCCCTCTTACTATTGGGATAACGAATATATTAAAGCATTGTATTATAGTTCTGTGGGATTCTTGTTTGCATCTAGTAGAGTTTAAACTGGATAGAAAAGGCACCAAAGAAAAATAGAAATGTGAAGGCAGTTTATTGAAATAGTCTTTGTCAGCCATAAGCTTCCCAGCTTCATTCCAGGAAAAATAGTCTCTATAGTCATTTTACACACACACACACACACACACACACACACACACACACGAAAAAAGAGAAAAGAAATAAAAGAGGTTTTCATCTTTAGTAATCAGAACTGTGACATATTATAAAAATTATTAGTAGTAATTAATCTTTGATGGTCATATTTCAACATTCCATTGGTGGCATTTCAGAGACATGATAGCCACTGGCTGTGAAGACAAAAACGTCCGTGTCTTTTATGTAGCCACCAGCTCTAATCAGCCTTTGAAGGTATTTAGCGGGCACACAGCAAGAGTATTCCATGTTAAGTGGTCTCCTCTGAAGGAAGGAATTCTCTGCAGTGGTTCTGATGATGGGTATGTATGCTTGAATTTTAATTTTCCTGTCCTTTAAATTATAAATATACAGTTTCCCAGAAATACATGTATAATATTAACAAATTATTTATGGAGAGATATAAAATAAGTTCTTAGTGCTTGGAGAACTAATAAGGGGACAAAATAAATTGTAAAACCCAATTAAATCCTATCTGCATTATACTGCCGCTGTATTCCTGATTTCAATTTTTTTTGTTTATTTTGCTCAAGGTAGATGGTTGTTTCTTATTATCAAGAACGTTCTTAGGAAATTATTTTAAAGTAAAAAAGATCTGAAACAAATCTTTATAAAACAGAATTAATTTATAACATTTTGTTGTTTGATATAGAAAACATTTGTTCCCTCGTGAAAACTGGCATGGAAAACTGACTATAAATCTTGGCATAAAGTAAGATATACTAGAAACAAGAGTAATTTTATGCTATTTACTCTTGGCAAGAGTTTCTGAAATCTCAGGTTTATATTTTCTTTTTTGACATAGTTTGTTTAATCACTATAAGAAAATAAGATAAACTTCTGTTAAAAATAATCTTACTTTGTACAAATACAAGTCATACAGCATAATACCTTCAGATTTATATTAAATAGCTGGGGGTTTTCACCTTCACTCCTTTGGGTTAAATTCCAATTAAATAGGAAAAATTATTTGAAATGTATGATATGTATGATTATTCTATGAAGTTGAATATACTTTTATTGATAAGACTATTCCAATTTCTCCACATAATCTTTAATACTAAATTTTATTCTGCATGAAAACTAGTGTCAACTTATGATTGTCTGAGATATATTCTTGAAAAGTATCATTTTACTGATTTATGACATAATTGTAAGTCTTTAATAAATTCAGCTTGGTATTCCCATAGGAATCACCATTAGCATAGGTGACATTTATATGTCACCAATGTGTCTTTCACACTGAAAGCAACATGTCCTCAATATTATACTTAGTCTTTATAAACATAGTAGTTCATATTAAACCCTTTCTCATTTATTTGTATACATTCTGAAACATTTTATTTTCTTCCTATTGATTTAAAAGTTTTTATGTAATATATTTTGATCATTTTCCTTCTCCAGGTCCTCCAAGATCTTCCTTGCCTTCCTAACTTCCCAAATTCATGTTCTCTCTTTCTCCTCTCTCTCAAAACAAAACTAAAAATGAAATAAAAATCAAAACAAACACTAAAATAATGCAAAAAATACAAAAACAAATTTAAAAATTTCTAAAACATTATATTTTCTATCGGTAATAGATTATCACTAAATGTTAAGAAAAACTGTGTGGGAATAGATAGTCCTAACATAATCCTTTATGCCTGCTATAAAGAGAAAATTCACATGAATGAAACATAAAATGCTTTAAAAAATTATTATATGGATGCTTTGCTTCCCTCTGTGCACCATGTGCATGTTTGGTGCCCAAGGAGGCCAGAAGAGGGCGCCAGATCACATAGCACAGGAGTTATAGGTAGCTATGAGCCATCATGTGGTTGCTAGGAATTGAATCAATATCTTCTGGGGAAGTAGCTATTGCTCTTAACAACTCTGAACCATCTCTACAGCTTCATAAAAATGCTTTTTAAACACGCTAAAAAATAATAATAACCATTGTGTTCCACTGAGACAATGTTAACATTTTGGATAAATTATAATTCAGATATAAAATTGTCTTTCAGCTCCGTTCGAATCTGGGATTATACTCAAGATGCTTGCATAAACATTCTTAACGGGCACACTGCACCTGTGAGGGGATTAATGTGGAATACAGAGATTCCATACCTACTAATATCTGGAAGCTGGGATTATACTATCAAAGTATGGGACACTAGAGGAGGAGTTTGCCTAGATACTGTGTATGATCACGGTGCAGACGTATATGGTAAACTCTTTTCCATGAATTTGTTATCTTGATGTAATTATGATGCTTATTTTTTTAGCAATGCTATATTTTTAAATAAGCCATAGTATTTCATTTTGAAATGACATTTTTTCATAATGGAGTAAACACATGTTTATTTTTTATCCACCTATTAGTATCACCACAACATAACCAAGGAAGACATTAGAGATTATTCAGAAGATGAGGTTCATTAGCATATGAAGCTTATTCACCAGGAATTGAGTTTCTGTTTACATAAGTGAGTGGCAGGTGCATATACAGATTGGATCCTGTCAGTCCCTTACTCCAGATCATGAAATTAATGACAGTGCTGATATAACTTATCTAACCATTATCTTATTTGGGGGTTTCACAGGCAGTGTTTATTTCTTGAATATAACAATTGTTAGTTCAATTAAGCTTGTGATAGAAAGCAAATTACCCATTTTTATTTATATTTTCTGTTATTCTTAATCCTTGCTGGGAGTAAGTAGGCATGTCCTAGAGAAAAAGGACCAAATCCATGCATTCATAACTGTATGCTTCCCTTCAGTGATCTTCTAGTTGAGATTGTGTAGCCCTGCCCCTAAGTGAAGGACTGCAGGCAGTCTGACTGCCAAGAGGAAGAGAGTCAGGCTTTTGTTCCAGAGATGAATATCCAGTTGGTCATTCAATCTCTAACGGTCAGCTCTAAACATATGTATATATGGGCAACACTAAATAGGATCATTAGGTTTCATGTGTGTACAAACACACTCATGTATACATATAAAGCAAAAATTACAGAAGAATACATCTCAACATGAGGAGTAAGGACTGTTGGGGGTGGAAAGTTGTTATAACTAATATATATATATATATATATATATATATATATATATATATACCTTTTTCTTCTTATGTCTAAAGTTAAAGGCCTTTTCATCTTGAAACCTGAACTTTTATTTATTCATCTGTTAACTCATAGATTTCATGAACCATAATGGAATTACAGTGTACTTACTGACTAACCAAATGAAATTTAGCTTTCTCATAATCATATATTTCCAATCATATTTACAGAATATACTAAACAATGTATTACCTTCTGGTATTAATTACATACAAGTAGAAACATGACTCAGAGAGCCTTTGGGTTATTCGTGTTCCTCATAACTTCAATTTTTCATAGTTTAATAAGGAAGTATATACATTTTTTTTAAAAAAGCATTCCTAGGTTTACTTTTATTAAAATAGGCTTTTTTTTTTCATCAGGTTTAACTTGCCATCCAAGTCGTCCCTTCACGATGGCTTCCTGCTCCCGAGATTCTACAGTGAGACTCTGGTCATTAATACCTTTGATCACCCCTTTACAAATAAATATTCTGGCAGACAGATCTTGGGACGAAATTATCGGGAACACTGGTATTGAATATGTGCATGCACTTGATCTTATCTTTAAATAATATTTTCTAAGTAAACATCCTCAGTGAACCGTGTCTTTTTCGTCAGATAACTCGATAGAACAAGACTCTCCTCCTCTACTGTGTGGCAAAGTGTCAAGAGACATTAAACAAGAAGTAGAAAAACTAACGTGCAACCCTCGGGTGAAAAAACTAAGGTTGTTTTCAGAATGCTTATCAGTAAGTATTATAGGAATTATAAGTGGATGCTGTCTCATTAGCTATCAGGAATCACCACTACTATTATCTTGAAACTATACCCTGTTGGTGTCCCAGCTCAGCACATGAATTTTAACATTACCTGTACAATATTAGAGAGTAGATCTAAAACCAGAAAAAAATAAACAAGAATGTTTATTTAGTTTGCTGTTGTTTTTTAATTTAGAGAACTGTATGGTATGATACCTCTGAAGGGATAAAATACTAGGAGAATTTCTTTTCTGTGCTGTTGATTTTATTATTCCGTACCTCCTTCTAGCCTCCAGGTGGCAGTGACAATTTGTGGAACTTGGTGGCTGTGATTGAAGGACAAGATGACAGCTTGCTTCCTCAGAACTACTGCAAAGGAATGATGCATCAGAAACACCTGATCAAATTTAGAACAGTAAGTGAAGCACACAAGCACAGCTTACTCATACAAAAATTTCCGTCTTTTAACTAGTAAAAATAAAATTACTGGTAGATTGAAATAAACACTGAAAAGATAGAATAATAAGAACAATACTGAAAATAAGAATTATTTAAGAAGAGGTTATGATGGCCATGGGTTGCACAGACTGAGTTCCATGAGTCTGCAAGTTGAATTTGGACTCCATGAAAAGTACATTCCATTCAAACGTTTAACTTCCAATACTACATGCATTAAGAATATCTGTTCTTCTACTCATTTATATACTTACTCTTTTTTTTTTCAGTCAGAAGCCCAAGAACTAACAACAATCAAGATGTCTAAATTTGGTGGTGGTATTGGTGCACCTACTAAGGAGAAAAAACTGAAGGAAGCTGCTGAAATCCACCTGAGATTAGGACAAATTCAGAGATACTGTGAACTCATGGTCGAACTTGGAGAGGTAGTGTACCATTCAAGGAAAAGTAATGTGTCTAACACAGCAACGCCTACTTAGGGGCATGACTAATTCCATATAGAGGTTGACTTTGCCGTATGTAATTCCTTCTTTGACATGTTCATGTCAGGTGTATACCACACGGAATCAGTAAAGCAGGGAGTCCAGGCTAACATCTGTGCTAAAATTGGAAAATTGCTGCCAAGATCTTTACTGTACATGTGTCGGCTGATATGCTCAGAGCAGGATCTCCTCCACTTCTCACTAGATTCTACCCTGGCCAAAGGAGAAATTTCTCGGGGAGTGTATTTATATAATCACGTGGCAGGGGCTTTCATAATTTCTAAAGAAGACTGAAGCAGCAAGCACAGATTTTGCAAAAGCTTAGAGTGCTGTGTATGAATACAATTTAGAAAATACTCTTCCTTTGACAGGTGGGTACTGAGTGAAGGGACATATGGAGACAGCAGGGGCTTCTATTCTTGGACCTGGGAACTGGTTACATAGTTATGAATGTTCTTTAGTCTTTTACCTTCTTTTTTTTTTAAAAAAAATGTATTTTAGATAGGACAAATTACCTCTCTATCACAACAAAATGAAGGGTAAGGTGGCAAGAATACAACACTTTTTTACTTTTTAAGAACCTCTAGGTTACTACCATTTTTTTTATTGGATGTTTTATCTACATTTCCTATGTTGTCCCCTTACCCCATCCCCCACCCACCCAGGAACCCCCAATCCCCTCACCCCTCCTCCTTCTTCTCTGTGGATGTAACCTCTATCTACACCCCCCCCACTCCCACCTCCCCACCCTCAAAATTCCCACCCCCCTGGGGCATCCAGCCTTCATGAGGTCAAGGTTCTCTTCTTCCACCTATGCCCAGCAGGGCCCTCCACTCTTACATATTCAGCTAAAGCCCTGGATCCCTCCCTAAGTGCTCCCAGGCTGGTGTTTTAGACCCTGGGAGCTGTGGTTGGTTGGTATTGTTGCTCCCCTCATGGTGCCATAAATCCTTTCAGCTCCTTCAGTCTTCACTCTAAATCCTCCATTGAGAACCCCATGATCAGTTCAATGGCTAGTTGTGAGCATCTACCTCTGAATATGTCAGACTCTTGAAGACCTCTGAGGAGACATCCATATCAGGCTCTTATCAGCATGCACTTCCTGACTTCCACATGAGCATCTACCTTTGGTGACTGCGCATGGGATAGATACTCAGGTGGAGTGGTCTTCAGACAGCCCCTCCTTCAGTTTCTGTCCCTCACTTTGTCTCCACAATAATAGTGGGGGATTTCAACACCCCACTCTCAGCAATGGACAGATCATGGAAACAGAAACTAAACCGAGACACTTTGACATTAACAGAAGTTATGAACCAAATGGATTTAACAGACATCTATAGAACATTTCATCCTAAAACAAAAGAATATACCTTTTTCTCAGCACCTCATGGTACCTTCTCCAAAATAGACCATATAATTTGTCACAAAACAATTCTCTACAGATACAAAAAGATTGAAATAATCCCCTGCATCTTATCAGATCACCACGGACTATGACTGGTCTTTAATAATGACAAAACCAATGGAAAATCCACGTGCACATGGAAACTGAACAACTCTCTACTCAATGATGACTTGGTCAAGGAAGAAATAAAGAAAGAAATAAAAGACTTTTTAGAATTCAATGAAAATTAGGACACATCATACCAAAACTTGTGGGACTCCATGAAGGCAGTGCTAAGAGGAAAACTCATAGCTCTAAGTGCCTACAAAAAGAAACTGGAAAGAGCACACACTAACAACTTGACTGCACAACTAAAAACTCTAGAGCAAAAAGAAGCAAATACACCCAGGAGGAGTAGAAGGCAGGAAATAATCAAACTCAGGGCTGAAATCAACCAAATAGAAACAGAAAGAACAATACAAAATATCAATAAAACCAGGAGCTGGTTCTTTGAGAAAATCAACAAGATAGATAAACCGTTAGCCAGATTAACCAGAGGGCACAGAGACAGTATCCATATTAATAAAATCAGAACTGAAAAGGGAGACATAACAACAGAAACTGAAGAAATTCAAAAAATCATCCGATCCTACTACAAAGGCCTATACTCAACAAAACTGGAAAACCTGGATGAAATGGACAATTTCCTAGAAAGATACCAGGTACCAAAGTTAAACCAGGAGCAAATAAACCATCTAAATAGTCCCATAACCCCTCAGGAAATAGCAGCAGTTATTAAAAGTCTCCCCACTAAAAAAAGCCCAGGACCAGATGGTTTTAGTGCTGAATTCTATCAGACCTTCAAGGAAGACCTAATACCAATTCTCTTCAAACTATTCCACAAAATAGAAACAGAAGGAACACTACCCAATTCGTTCTATGAAGCTACAATTACACTCATACCCAAACCCCACAAGGACACAACAAAGAAAGAGAACTTCAGACCAATCTCCCTTATGAACATCGATGCAAAAATACTCAGTAAAATTCTAGCAAACTGAATCCAAGACCACATCAAAACAATCATCCATCATGATTAAGTAGGTTTTATCCCAGGAATGCAGGGATGGTTCAATATACTACCATTTTTATTACTACAAAATCTGGTATTAAGAACACATATACAGGACCTGGAGGGGGCTCAATGGTTTGGAGTGCTTGCTTCTCTCCCAGAGCACTAGAGTCTGGCTACATCAAGCTCATAACCACCCATGCCTCCAGCTCCAGGGGATCTGACACCTTCTTCTGGCCTCTATAGGCACCTACAGTCACGCTGCCAACATTTACATACATAGATCCATAAACAAAAATCTATCGAAAGCAAGGGAACTCAGAAGTTAAACATGCAGCTGGTTAAGGTATATCAAAATGCAATTTAACCTACCTTTTTATAACTCTTGATTTACTTATAGCTAAACAATGAATTACAGATTGGCCCAAAATAATAAAATATTCTGGATTACTACGAAGGTAGTTAAAAGTATTCAAAAGTACTAAAAAACTTTACCTGTCACATAGTGATAATTTGATTAAATTTTAAAATTTTAACTGGGCCTTAAAAGTCAGGGTAACAAATGGATCAGTAAATTTTGGGAGAAGGATGTAATTCTTCATAGAGGTTTGCATCTATTTGAGTGTATGGCATTGTAAACTCTCTAAACATGTGGGAATCTATCTATGAAGCTATATAGATGTTCTGCCAACCACAGTCTCATGAGGTTGATGATCCCTGAAATTCTTCTTGAATTCTTCAACAGTCTGAGGGCTTATAAATCCTTGTTATCGCCGCTTACAAGTTCTACTACAAGTAACTTAATACTAAGGGATTAGAGAAGCATTTGACCTTTGAACTTACAAGATTTATTTTTTATTGAAACAGCTTAGTGAATTCAAAGTTCATCTACTTTTCAACTTTTGTTCTTCCATTCCCCCTATAATAAAGACTACTTTTTAAGTAAAAACATATTTAAGGTACCCTTTCTAGCAACATGATTTAAATATTCAGTTTTAAATAATGATTAATTTAAAATTTAGCATATCATACATACCAACGTACATGAAAATGTATACACACAAATAAAATAAACATATTATTTATTTAAAATTTATCTTACAGTTGTTAAGTTAATTATCAGTCTTGTAGCCCTGATTACACTATGAATCCCAGTGTTTTGGAAAGGCATATATAAAATATAGTTTTTATTCATTGAGTGATATTTTAAAATCTTTTCTCTTTCAGTACTTTATTAGACCACAAACCCATATCTGAAGTAACAATAATAATCAGTGTTGATTTAATAATGAGCTTCTTCACATGCTGTTCAAGTTATAAAACATGACAAGCTTTCGTTTTAAAGGAAGCGATGATGGTAAAAAAGCATTTTATAATAAATAATATGATAGAATCGTGGCATTGATTCAACAAAAAACTGATTCCTCTTTCTACGTTTATAATTATATTTTCCCAGAAACAATACAATTTAATGTATTTTATTTTGCAATAAGTTGGTATTTATCCCCTTTGGACTGTACTATATAGTTTACAAGCATATTCTTTAATTTGAAAAGTTTATTACTAACACAAATCCTAAGAGGTCTGCTTAGAATTATGTGATGCTATCTAAATATGTATATTTCTGTTCTTTGTTTAATTTTGTAGTGGGACAAAGCCCTATCAGTTGCACCTGGTGTCTCTGTGAAATACTGGAGAAAGTTAATGCAGAGGTAAATGCAACAGTCCATGTCCAAAGTTATATATTGTGATAGAAAAAATATATAAATATAGCAGCAGTTCTTAATATTTCTTATATCTATGTTATATTAAATAATAAAATGATTTTGCATCTGTAACTATAACAATTAGATGAATTGGTTATAAGGCATTTGGGTATTCTGTTCATCCTAGTTGCTTATGAATATAATAGGAAGAAGTTTCTCCTTGTTTATGAAAAAAAGACAAAAACCAGCAAATTACCCAGTGTATAGTAGCCACAAACTGGGTTATTATCCCTCAATTCTTGATGTCAAACATCCAACTGGCTTTTTGGCAGAGTTGCTTTAATGCTGGAAGTTCTAAGGGAGGTTTGCCAGTGACTTCTGCAATCTTTGGCATCTGCTATCTAACAACATATAACTGCTCTCTCTAGCTTTATCCACTGTGTCTTGTTGGCCAAATACATATTTTGCTTTAAAAAAATGTATTCATACTGGAATATAGGCCTACCTTATTATAGGGTATAATTCCCTATTAATTTAGTAAGGTACATAGGGAAAAATTGTCTTTCATTGTAAGGTTGCATTCAAAGGACCCACATGTTAGGAGTTAAGAGTATTCTTTTCCGAACACATTTATCCTCAGAACACAGTCTATCTAATCAACCACCCAGCAGCTGGTTATTTTATATCTGGTACATGCAGAGGTAATCCTTGTGCTAAGCCCATTGAGTATTATTAGGGAGCATTATCTTTCTTTTGCTATCATAAAGAGAAATATGGAATATTTTTTCTTTTAAAACATGGTTTAGAAATAACTCTGTTGCTAGTCATGCGCACAAGTTAAGATTAATAAAGGCTAATCATGAAAGCTAGAAGGATGTGTGCAGCTTTCCATGGGATAGTAGACTGTTGCCTAACATCCTGTCTTCCAGAAAATGTGTAAATCTGAGCCTTCAAGCTTCTAGATGCCATATCCTTTCTATATGAAGAATCAAACTTAGTAATGGTACTATTCCCACAAATGCTTAATAGACTCAAATTACCAGTGACTTACTACATAAAACACTACTTTGCTTCAATATAAACTCACATGAAGTCATTTAGGACCGAGGTATTGTCTGTCATTCATTCATTGTTAATAGCAGGTAAAACTAAACAGCATTTGGTCCTTCCTGCTTATCAATGTACTTTTGAAACATCAATTATCACATTAGTATGTGAATACAGTGTTTTTAGTGGTTTATTTTTATAAGAGAAATGTTAACAACCTTCAAATACATTGTAAAAGAAGATGCCTGGCATAGACTTGCATTAGTAAGATTACGAATCAAGAGAATTAAAGGAAGGCACTAGAAAAAGTGTTTAAAGACTAGTCACTAGAGAAAGGAACTAAAGAATGCTACAGTTGCAGTACAAAGTCTCAGGGGTCAGTGCCTAGTCAGAGTGGAAAGGAAGTAAGACTTAACTGTTCTGGGCCTTTCGAACATTTAACGTTTTTGTCTTGATCCTAAGACCAACAGACGACATTAAAGGATTTTAAACAGGGTAGAACATGACCAGATCAGATTTCCATATTGAAAATTCACATAAGATGAAGAAAATGGCAGACTGAAGAAGGTCAGCGGCAGATAGGAGAGCAGCAGAGTGGGGTCTGCTCCTTCTCCTCAGAGGGGTGGCAGCAGAGCAGCAGCGGAGCCTTACACAGTGATGGGGAAGAAGACATACTTAACTGTGAAAATGAACTGGCTATAATAATAAACATGAGGGACTACTTAAATATTTCTTGAGCTTTAGGCTTGAAAATAAATGGACAGATGTTTTGGCTATTGACTGAGATTTCAAAACAAAGAAAAGTAGCAGCAAAAACTTAGGAGTGTTTGAATTAAGTAACACAAAATATCCTGAGCTCTCTTTGAGCTTCTTGAGCTGAGTATTTCCTGGCTATTTTCATAGCAATATAAGATAGGTAATATTACTTCTTTAGCCCATGCAAGGAATTTGAACCACACAAGGATACTATTTTTCTTAGGTTTGAATAAGTTGAATGGGACGGGGAGAAAGGATTAGGCAGACTGCAAAGCAGAAAATATTTACAATTGTATTTATCTTCAAAAGCCAATAAGCTGACTTTTTCTTGTATTTCTTAAGTGTTGCTCAGTTGTTAGAGTGCTTGTCCAGAATGCAAAAGCCCTGGGGTTGATCTCTAGAGCACTATAAATTGAGCATGTGGCACATGTCTGCAATCCCAGCAGTCTGGATGTGGAAATAAAAGGAATGTAAGTTTGAGATCATTTTCAGCTATATAGTGAGTTCAAAACTAGACTGGGTTACATATGACCTTTTCTTTAAATAGATAGGTAAGTAACTGAATAGATAGATGATAGATACATGCACACATAGACAGATAGAGAGATGCATAGAGATAGGTAGATAGATGATAGATAGATAGATAGATGATAGATAGATAGATAGATAGATAGATAGATAGATAGATAGAGATGGATGGATGGATGGATGGATGGATAGATAGATAGATAGATAGATAGATAGATAGATAGATATAGAGAGATAGAGGTAGAGAGATAGATAGATAGATTTAAAGTGTTTCAAAAGAAAATCAATAAAGTATTTTATAGAAATTTTATTTGCATTTCATACATGATCTGCTTTTAAAATATACTTAAGTCTTTATAAAACCTAAAAAGTTTAGACATGTTTTTGAAAAGATCAGTCCAATTGACAAACACTAAAACTAATATTTTAATTAAATTTGGTATAATAAAGGTAGTCTTTATTTCTTTAGGAGAGCTGACCAATTAATTCAGGAAGATAAGGATGATGTCATTCCATACTGTATAGCCACTGGTGATGTGAAAAAGCTCGTCAATTTTTTTGTGTCCAGGGGTCAGCTTAAAGAAGCACTGCTTGTTGCACAGGTATAATCAGCTAAGCATGCCAGGTAAATACATTGGTGGGAGGTTATGAGGAATGGAGAAAGCCATGTTGGTCAATTTCACAAGATGGACAACCACAGACGGCTTCTTGTTCTCAGATCATGTTTGCAGGCTTCTACCTCCATATTCCTACTGTGTTCACATTGACTTTATCCTAGACTTTTTCCTCAAACAAAGGTATCCCAACTGACAGCTATCTCTGAACTCTGAACATCTTAAAGTTTGAACAACTATTTCTTGTTACAGTTACTTGACAATTTATGTTAATACTCACAGTGGAGTTAACATTGTCTCTTTAAAAACAAATTCTAAGGTTGTTTCCAAGACAAACTGTAAACGTCAAATGTGGTTAAAGTATAATTTGTTCAAAATAATACCCTGAGCCCAGTGGGACTGCTCAGTGTCTACAAGTGCTTTTTACACAAACCCCCAAACCTGAGTTTGATCCCTGAAACTCACAAAGCTCTGTAATTGTTGTGTTTGTCCATATTCAAGTACTGTTACTTCAAGATGGGGGGCTAAGACAAGATAATTAGCAAGAAGCTGGAGTGTGTACAGTATAGCGCTGTGGCAGAAACTAGACAGAGTAAGCTTCAAATCAAGATGGAAGCAAGAACACACACCTGAAGTGCTGTGTTCTGCATGCCCATACACCCATACACACACACACACACACACACGCAAACACACACACACACACACACACACACACACACAGGTGGATAGTAAGTATGTCATCTTCCAAAAATAACCTGACGTTGGTTGGATATCAGTATTAGCTAACGACTGATTAAATCTCCAATTATATTCTAGGCTGCCTGTGAAGGAAATATGCAAAACTTGCATGTTTCTACACCGAAAGGAGCTTCACATTCTGATGATACCTACAAAGAGGACTTTACTGAGTGAGTGATGTGTCTGTGTTTCTTGTCATTATTTTATGGTTGTTTTTCCTTTAGAAGAGTTGAAATTGAGGTACTTCAGCCTTCTTTTGTGAAATGAGCACTTGCCATCATCTAATTCCATGACAAAAATCCATCCCTATGAAGGAAAACTGTTGGGCATGTAGGCACAGCCTCCACATACTCATATAACTTCCATGGGTGGAGCAATGGGGACACCTAACTCCTTTGAAAACAGATCAAGACATGTAGTGGAAGAGTGTGTGGCTTTGCTTTTTACAAAAGGCAAAATACATACTATCAAAGTCCTCTTGGTAACCCCTTTTGCAAATGTCAGTGCCTAGAATACCATTTATTATTTTTAAAGAAGAAATTAAATACTTGTTTTCAAAAAGTTACAACTTAAAATTTTGTAGACTTCCAACATTTTCCTTAAATTATTTTGCTAATCTGTCTTTTCTATGACTCTTCTATCAGTTTCTATTACTTTCCAGGACAATATTATACTTGTTTTTTTGTTGTTGTTGTTTGTTTGTTTTTGTTTTTTGTTGTGGTTTTTTTAGGCTATCCACCATGTAGCAAACTATTGTGAAATGTTAAACAAGTGCTTCTTTATGTGTCTTAGCAGGTGTTCTTTGTGGTTTTTTTCTTTTAAACTTGGAATGTTAAATATGTGTACATGACACATCATGGATATTAACTAAAATTTGAAAATTTCAACCTTGGTTTTTGAAAACTCAACCTATACCTCCTACAAATTATCCAATGCAGAATAAGAGACAACTTGTCAAGGACAAGCCTCAGGTTAGAGAGGGGTTTTGAGGAAGTGGTGTCTAGGAGCTGTGAAACTAATGACTGGAAGTCAAATCATGGGTCCAAGCTATGCTCTGCTGGGGATAGCTTCCAGCCTGCTTTTTCTCTAGTTTGCTTTCTTTCTCTCTGATCTGCTTTCTCCCTAGAGATCTCCAAACAGCTCTCTCTTTTTATTCTGCTCAAGACAGTTCTCAAAGCAGCTCTTTCTTGCTATAACCCAAAAATTCTCTGAATAGCTCATCTTCTGCAGATCATAAGCCCAGCTGTTTATTTTACATAGCAATCCCAGCCCTTTATTTTACATAGCAATCCAGACATTTACTTCAGATTTCCTTTGATTATCCTATGAATCAATATCCCTTGACCCCAGCCCCTTAATTCATAGAAGACAGCAAGCACACATTTTCTTTTAACTTTGCAAAAGAATTTAAAGATCTGCCTCCCACTGTTAAGCACAGACAGACAATAAGCTATCTGGGTTGGACCCCATCCTGAAATTACCAATTCTACCATGCCTGGACATAAATCAGCTCTGCCTCAGGCTGGCCTTGAACCCAGGGATCAGTCAGCCCTTGTAAACACACACACCCCCCAAAAAAACGTAACTGGGTGGGATCTCCTGTGATCTCCACTCCCTAAATATCCTTATCTCCTTCCTTAGTATCTTTCTGACAAATTGGCTTGTAGTGTAGTTGCGGCTGTTCCTCTAGATGGATGAAGTTGTCCATATAATTCATACTGCATCCTTATTTTTCACATAGTTAAGAAATTATATATACATTGAACTCATGTTTTTACAGTTATTTTTCCAAATCCATGAGGGCTATTCAGTAGGTCCCAGCATTTGCCATATTGCTAAGACATTAGCTACACCCTTGCCTCTTGAACTCAGTCTGTCTCTGATTATCATGGAGTTATAAATGTTAACAGGGAGAACATTCTTCAGAGGAACATAAAAATATGTACATTATTTTGCAAACAAACCTTATGCCCATGACAATCATCAACACTCCTGGAGGCCCATGCCTACTGACCCTGTCCTAGAGGCAGTACCATGTCATTATATCCCCCCAAGACTATGCTGAACCCAACAACACCACAAGGCTTTCTGTTGATACTTATAGAGACCAGGACAGGGAAGAGCTTTATCATACTTTCTGAAAGACTGATCTACTGACTAAAACCTTAAATTGGGTTTTAATCTAAAACAAGGATGTAAAATGTACTATTTGCTCTGTTTCTTTAAAATGCCATCAATTCACATTTATGATAGAATTACTAAGTTAATGTTGATTTTCTTTTCCTTTCTAGACTCTTACACAACGTCATAAATGAGCTGGCAGAATGGTATTTTCAGGATGGCCGAGCAGTGTTGGCTGCGTGCTGCCATCTCGCTGTAGATGATATTGAGGTACAATACATCCAAGTGATGCATATAGCTGAACAGCCCTCAGATGTGTTTGATGGAGGCAGATCAGATGACATCTGGTGGTTCATGCCTCCAAGCCTCTTGATGAATTATCCCACATACATACTATCTACTCTGTGCGCTTTTATTTTTTAACCATATAGATATTTGTAACAGCATAGAAAATAATTTAGTACTGTTGCATAATCTGTAAGAAATTTTTAAGATCTCATGTTTTCCTGTGATGGAGACTAAATGACATGTTCTGGATACTGGAGTATAGGAAAAAAAGGACTTAGGAGTATAGACCATTGACAAAACACTTGTTTAGCATATATGAAGTCTTGGGTTCTAAAACTAGCATTGCGGAACATGAATTATAAGAGTTTAAATTCTAAGTTGAATAATAAGTTTTGTGTCTCACAGTCAACACCAATTTTTTCCATCTGAAAATTGAAACTCTTTTTGCATAGGTTTTTTATTGAAGTATTGTTTTCAATATATTTAAGAAAAATGAGTATCTAGGGTACTGTTAGTTTATCTGCTTATGAGCTTGAATGAGAATGTTCACCAAGCATCTGTGCAACTGAAGGAACTGTTTTCCTATGAACAAGCTTGCTATGGCATACCTGATCCGTGGGAATGAACTAGAGCTGGCAGTCTCAGTAGGCACTGTCCTAGGAGAAACTGCAGCCCCAGCAACCCATTATGCCCTGCAGTTACTGGCGAGAAAATGCATGATGATTCCAATGTGGTAAGAAACTTTTAATCAAATGAGTAATTTTGCAGTTACAGCATGCATTTTAGAATATTATGAGCTACTTTTGAAATGATGTGAAGAATATAGCATGTGTGATTATATCTCTCTATGTCTATAATATCTGTGTCATACACACACACACATTTATATATATATATATATATATATATATATATATATATATATATATATGACATTCTCATATATATATCCTGGCCCTTTCTGATGTAGCCTGTTTATAATTTTGTAATGCTTCAAGTGTTAAAATATCATGAGACAATACATGTATATTTTTCATCATTATTAGGACCACCGGTCATCACTTAAACATTTTCACATCCACTCTTGTTCTTGTCATATCTTTTGTCTTACTTCAAGGCCAAGAAACAAAATTACTCTGGCTGAAATCTTAGAGAAATCCTTGTTCAAACTCGTTCTTTCAAGGGGTAGATCTTCCAAGGAATTAAATGGAAATCTAAGCCTAAATTACTCTTATTCAGTTCTCCGTCACCTTATTCTTAAGGGCAGACAATCTGTGATTATTGTAGGCACTTTTAGATGTCACTCAGTAGCTAATTATTGACAAACGCTGACTACAGAGTGTTTTGTTTTGAGGTTTGAGAAATGGCCTAGCAGTTATGAGTACTTGTTCCTCTTACAGAGGACATGGGTTCAGTTCCCAACTCATGTGACAAGAAGCTTACAACTACCTCTAACTCCAGTTCTAATGACCATTTCTGGTCTTTGTGAGCACCTATAAATACTAACATTTAAACACAAAACTTCACATAAATTTGAAAACTAAATATAAATCTTCAGAACTTTACTTATCCTTCTCCAAAATACATACATCCTGGAAAGTACCCAAACTTTTCAATGAGGACCGTGTGCTCTTCCTAGTCTACACTTCATGTGAACAAACTGGGAAGATTGAGCTTTGTTGGTGACCATAGCATGCAGTGATGATTGTGATGATAATGATGATGGTGGTGGTCATGGTGGTGGTGGTGGTGATGATGATGATTTGGATGCAGCTAACAAGTCTGATCTTCTTACTGTGTGCAGAGCAATAGTTAAACTAGTTTACATGTAATGAACTACTGGGTCCTATGAAGCAGTTACTGCTTTGCCAGGGAACTCAGTAAATCATGATCCAAAGTATCAAGATAGCTATAAGGTTTGTGCCTTTAACTACTAAAGTGTATCACTATCTCCTTGAAAATGTTCTATTTTTCTTCCAGATCTTGGATTTTGATAGTAGACTATTATTATCATCATTCTAAGTTTACTCATGTCTTATAGTGATTTAAGAACACTCTCCACTAACAAACTATGGTAGTACCTCATGATAAACTCAGTTGTTTCCAATGTCAGTTCTCCACTGAGAGTTTCAAATGACCCCCATCCTTATCTGAAGCCTACAGAAGTGAGCTATGTAGTCTATTATGCTTGTTCTCAGGCCAATCAAAAAGTTTGAAATGTAATCTAAATCATTTCTTTATGAATGTGGCTGAATCCATGCTTATGGCTATCACCTAAGCTGAATGAAATATGACATTTTTTAAAAGATTATATATAATACCTATATAAACATATATACATATTTATATGTATACATATGTATTTATGTATATATATGTGTGTATGCATATATGTTTATATGTATAACCTTTGTGGATTGAGGAGGTTGTAGTCATGAATTTAGAATTATATATGTATATGTGTAACAAGAAACAAAAGGAGGTCATGAGTTTGAGAGACAGAAGGGCTACATGGGAGGATTGTATTGAGGAAAAGCTATAAATAATGCAATTCTAATTTCAAAAAGTAAAAAACTGCTTTATATATTTGAAAAAAGAAGAAAGTAAAGATAAAATGGTTGCTAATTGCTAATTATTATTGTTTTATTCACATGTTTAAATTATTCCAATCAGCTGATATGTGTCATCATTTTTTCTATCAAAATCACACTTTGCTCACCTAGCGGCTCCTCCCAGGTGTACTTCTTTTTCATAGGCAGCGACCAGAAACCAGGATAAAGTTCAAATTCAGGAAAATATTCCACTAAGTATGATAATTTTCAGAAGAAAGTCATATATAGCTATTAGAATGCTATGATTAAAAATTAATAATTATTTAGTTTAAGGAAGCTAGTCATTAATTCATAAATGAAAATAGTAAATGGTTCATGTATCTTATTTACCAGCAGTTTTGTCTGCTTCTTGGTACTTAATGACATTTGTCTAAAATCACATCCAATGTCTTCTCTCCAGCTTCCCATCTGTTGTATACAGGTACTGTCTAGTTTTGTTCTTATTAACATGTTACTGTAAAACTTCACACAATTTTAACTGTTTAAGACTACCCCCATACTATTTGGTTTTCCAATATTCCAATTTGTATACGTAAGTTATATAATTTATAACAAATAGAAACCTAACCATACAACAATAAAAATAGTTTTTATAGCTTAACTACATGGTTTTATATTTAAAACTTGTACAGAAAAAAAAGTTGTACTAACTATGGCTTTGTACAATGCTAAAAGTTAACTAACTCTGCTAATAATTTATCATAATCCAATAATGAAATTTAACTTTAGGTGACATAGGTGGCCTATGTTTTGTTATTAGTACACAATAGTGTACTTAATTTTAAAGAAACAGTGAAACAATGAATATCATCAACAACCCTTAATAATTTTCTTTCTATATCAGGATATAGTTTGTGGGGAAAAGTCAGGTTTTGTTTGAAGTTGTTAAAAGTTTTAAAATGTTTTTAGTATAGTTTTCAAAGAATAAAATCAGAATGGAATTCTGTATTCTCAAGGACATTAATTAAAAATATTATTAAGAGAGGGAATATGACTCAGCAGATAAATGCTTGTATAAATATGATAACCTGAGTTCAATTCCATGGCTAGACTATATACACATACACACACACATGCATACAAACATACACACAAACACACACACACATATTAATACATAAAATAATTTAAATACACTACTAAATTTTGTTATTAGAAACACAATAATTTATACCTCCTAAAAAGAAGAGCTAAACACTTTAATTTGGAGTTTTAAAATCTTACCTGATTAATGATTCTAATAATATAGGGACAATAAGCTGATATTATATTGGATTATTGATTGGCTAGGGAAAAACAAAAGGAAAAATTACTGTCATTGAAATATTTTATGTAAAATTTTATAAAACACCTCTAAAATTATTTTTAATTCTAAAATCTTGAATATAAGCCTAACTCAGATTGTTAATGTTCTGTTTTGGGGGTATGGGGTTAGTTGGCATGTATATTTACTAAAATTTTGGATTTGACTGAGAATGACAAAGGCATGAAGTGTATTAGCCTTCACTTTACCTTATAATTTTCTACAAAATTCTATCTACAACTCCTTAGTCTGGTAGAAAATTCTTCTCTAATAATAAAATTGAGTGCTATAATTTACGGATTTAAATTACACATATTTGGCATTTTGAAAACTTTTGATAATGCACCCGTCGTTCATACTGTGCTTAGTTGCAACCCAGACTTGAAATGGTTTGCTATAAATGGCGAAACAAGCATTTTGTAGATTGATAAGGCAGAGCGGTAGAGTGTATCTCCTTCTTTTGAAACATTTGTGGATCTATTTTTAGATCATTTACTCAGTGGAGTTTTCCCCTTTGATATACAAACAGGGACTTGGCAGCTGATCTTCTCCTGATGACTCCTGATAGGGAAGGACATTTAGTAAAACTCTGTGCCTTCTACCCTGGGTGCATCGAAGAAATAAATGACCTTCACAAGAAGGTAACTGATGACATATTAATGAGTGTAGCCTGGAATGAAATGCTTTGATTTCAGTAATTTTTGGTTTATTTAAATAGAAACTCATGCCCAAAATTAAATAATCACATGGCCTTCTGGAGATTCCTGTTGATTCAACAAAAGCGATAACCAAAAGAAAGAATGCTTATTGACTTTTAGTTTCAAGCCCAAATTTTACAAAGAAAGAAAACCCACAGAAGTGAAGAATCTCCACAAATTAAAGATGGAATGAGAATTTCAACTCCAAAATGTCTAATCAACCCATATAGTCCTTTTTACCGTTCTACCTTGTACCTGAGGTTTGTGCACAAGTTAGAACTGTATATTAACTGCTCTATTTGTATGTTTGAGAGTGTGAGGGCACACATACACATACATGCACACAAGGAGGTCACATGTCATTCATTATCTGAAAATTTCCTCTGTTTCTCCCACTCTTTGTTTTGAGATAGTCGTTCATGGCATATAGATTTCAGGGGTTGTCTAGACTGGCTGACCAGTGAGCTCCAGGGATTTTCCTATCTCCAGCTCTGCTGGGATTACAAGCAAAACTGATGTGCTGGGCTTTCATGTATGCCCTGGAGACACAGACTCAGGACCTCATGACTACAAGGCATGTGCTTTATTCATTGAGATATCACACTGCCCCATTAATAGCTTTAAAAAAACTCAATGAATTTCATATGCATTCTTTAAATGTGATTTAAAATATATTTATTCAAAGACTTCAGGAATCTTTACCAATATGTAAAGAGCCAAAATGCTTAACAGAAGAGAATAGTTACACAAACTAGAGAACATTTCTTCTTTTAAAAAAAAAATCATGAGACTGTTTTTGATGTGACTAGATGTCTATAATGTACATATATAAGGTTTCATTTTGAAACTAATATACATATTGTTATAACACATGTAAGAATCTACTATAATTGTTTTATTTTGTTTGTTTGTTTGCTTGCTTGCTTGTTTGCAACAGGGTCAGATTATGTAGTCCTGACTGTCCTTGAAACACACTATGCAGACAAGTTTGGCCTTAAACTCACAGAGATCCTCTGGCCTCTGGCCTCTGGCCTCTGGCCCTGCCCCTGCCCCTGCCCCTGCCCCTGCCCCTGCCCCTGCCCCTGCCTCTGCCTCTGGAATTAAAACCATACCACTATGCCCAGCCAAAAATACTATATATTTTTTAAGCAAAAGAAGAATAGAACAATATTTCCTTATTCTTAACTTTCAAAATAACAAAATTTTGTTTCATTTTTTTTAAACATGAAGGTTCCCCCCCCATTGGTAAAACTCATTATTTAGCATATACTTATTGCTATGCTAACATAGATATGCCAAAAGAGTGAATAAATGGGTACATATATGCCAACAACTGGCTTTGGCATCCATGCGGTGGGTGAACTGAGGCAGGCAGCCGTTGGAGATCAGTGCTTAGAGCCACTGACCAGGGTGGATCCAGATACCTACAGGGGCTGTTTCCAAAGGCATCCAGCAAATAGAGAAATCACTCAGCAGATTCTTTTCTGTGGGAACAAAGCTTAATTTACCAGGGCTGGCACTCTCCATAGCCATCAGAAAATCTATGAACTCTTAACTCTGTGGGGCTGGCAAGAGAAGAGAGAAAATTTACATGAACACATACACACACACACACACACACACACACACACACATGCACACACACATGCACACACACATACTGAATGGATGAAACAAAAGGCAGAGTCCAGTAATCTCATACATACAAATATACATGCATACATACATACATATACATATATGCATACAGTCCTATAGACAGACATATACACATTTACAAATAGAATGGTTAAAGCAAAGTTCCAGCAAGCAGACTCCAAGCATTCCACACATACATACGTGAATACAGACAATTGGTGGATGGAAGGAATGTTTCAACTCCAGCAAACTTTATACATACACAGTAGTTGATGGATGAGAGAAACAATGTTCCAGCCACAATGTATTTTATTCTTCCCAGCAAAGTCATTTAAAGACTATAAAATTACAATGGAATTATATTTTAATTTTCTTCTAGCAAATGATTATGAAAAAACTGTGTTTTCCAATATGTTTACAAGAAATAGCATACATAGTACAGGTAAAGAAAGAAAATTACTCAAAAACAAAAAACAAAACAAAACAAAACAAAAAATCCTCACATGTGTCCATAATCAAGCAACTTGTTGTAGATTAAAAAAGTATAAGCAAGCAAGGTAGTTTTCTCAGCCAGTTTTTCTTACTGGCAGGCAGCAATTTGTGGTTACAAAGAAAGGAAAAAATATTTTATTATTTATCTTTAAAGGTAATCTAGTAAGAATCCTAAAAAGAATTGCAAATCTAAATTTTTATATAAAAATCAGTCATATCTACCTTAAATTCTCAATTGTATGTCTACTTATCAGTAGTTCTTAATAAATCATATCAGGAAGCTGAAGACAAAAATGGGTATAAGAAATCAATCATCAGAGAGAATCGAGCCTCAGTGAGAGGCACATCAGCTAGTGCTGCCATTGTTCTTGTTCCCTGATCATAAAGGGTCCCTCGCTTAACTAATAAGCGAACTTTCTGCCTTTCTGAACTTCACATTGTTCCCTAAGATTTTCTATATGAGAGCCAGTAGTAATAACATCTCAATTTAGCTTCACCAACAATTTTATTTTTCCAAATCTTTTCTAAGGGTGGTGGTCATTATTGACAATCTACATCTCCAAGTTCTTCTCTAGGGTGGTTATTGGATCATTAATCTGCTTCAGCAGCAGTGCCTGAAAGAGATCAAGCATTAATATTGTGAATGCCAGAAATACTGTACAGTGAGGGACTGGAAGCCCCCTTAAAGTTTTCATATAATTCTTAGATTAAGAGGGATGTGAGGGCAGCAAACAGAACATAATTTTATAACAGCTTAAAGTCCTCAGGACACCTAGTCCTCCGGGTCGTGCCACTCCAAGGCCCACCCTTGTGACTGTGAGAAACCATGGGCCAAATTCCATGATTTCTAAACCCATTTGTCATTCCTCCTGCATGGCCCTCAGCAAGTATAGCTGTGTTAGGGCTTAAATCGTATCTGTTATTATAGAAATATTTATGAGAAAAATTACTCAGTTCCAAGAGTAATTTGTGATATTACTGGAGATTTCAAATATTCCATATACACTTTCTATTACCTAAATTCTTGTCTAAAATTTGCTATGGGCACTGTGGGAATGGATCAGTGGGTAAGAGTGCCTATCCTCATTTCTAATTATCTGAATTCAATCCCTATTTCCCATATGGCAGAAGGAGTAAAATGTTACATGCAAGTCACCCTCTGACCTCCACACGTGTGCCATGCCTCACAAAGTACACACACAAAACAAATGAAAATATAAAACTGTAAAGATAGACAAAATCTTTGACATAAAAATAAATAAAATTTATCTATGTTTTATTTTTGTCAACACCACAAGAAACTCTTAGTTAAAGATGAATATAGAAAGAGGCAATGGGACTTTTGCTTCTATTTGTCTTGATATGTGTTGTATAGTGTTTAAATATGTGTTAACAACCTCAGAGGCAAGAAGCTCTGGTATTATTATGCAGGGCTAGGGAGGACGAATGACCCACCTATGTTTATACATCCTGGCTTATTTAAATCAACAAAAAATATGTATTTACAGGTCACAATGTGACATTTTGATACATACATGTATTAATTCAAATCATAGAAACTCCTACACCAACCACTTCAAATATTTATTGTCTTTGAGGTAAAATCACTTAAAATCCTTTCTTCAGTGTGTTTTGAAGAATACACTGTTATTAAATGCAACCACCATGCTATGCAACAGAACAAAACTCACTTTGCTCTTTTTCCCTGTGATTCTGACCTGTAGGCAGCAGGATCAGTCTCTCTCCTTCTCATGGGAATAATAGGGCCATGAATGAAACCAATATTCACTACACATTCTAGAAGATATGATTAGAATCTTTGATAGGAATTTATTAGTTGTTCTTCAGAAAACTAGTGTTGTAAAGTTGTTAATAACTTTGAAGCTTTCTAAGGTAATAGTAAAGACCAAAGTCAAAGTACAAACACAGTATTAACCTGTTTGAGAAATATCATGATAGGACAGGGCTTAATCTTGTATTCTAGAGTATGCCATTTCAGTGACAATCACTTTTTATTATTTTTATGTTTAATTTTCAATCAGGTATGGTAGCTATCCTGTTTAAGTTTTCAGTGAGTTAAAACAATAATGGCAAAGCAATAATAACAGGCATAAATTACACACACACACACACACACACACACACACACACGTGCTCATGCTCACGCACACATGATTCTTAGCAAACTTTTCAGAGGGAGAGACCTAAACTATTCAGTCTACTTAATTTTTAAATAATAAAAAATGTGAAAATATTTAATAACCACATTAATAAATACATTTTAAAGCACTGATCTATTATGTCGCTTAGGAGTAAGTCTCAGCATTGGTAAATTTTATTTAAAATATTATTACATCCTTTTCCCATTCCTACTCCTCCAGTATGTAACTCCTTTCCAAATTCACAGCTTTCTATTCTTTAACCGTTGTTGTTTCATATACATACAGAGGAACACACATATAAACACAGCCTGCATAGTCTGCCCAGTGTTGCCTACATGTATATACATTTCTTGAGTAGTCAGTATTGACTATCCAGTCTGTGCCTTGTTGTTGAGGAAGATTGATTCTTCACATTCTAGCAGCTATTAATTGCTTGTAGCTCTTTATCTAGGAATAGAGCCCTGTATGAGTTCCCCCATCTACACTGAACTGCCAACTGTTGTTGGAATTGTTCAGATCTTATTGAGGTAGCAATAGTGTTGAGATTTTATGGGTGCCGCTTTCATTTTTTTATCTTTAATAATCACACATTTTCACATACATTTTAAGTTATATACATGGTAGTTCATTTGATCTACATAATGAAAAGAAATCATAGTCACTAAGAGGACATAATTTGTATTTCCACAGAGACGTCTATTTTTCATATTAATGAGAATTGTTTTTCATTTTGTAATAATTTTGTAATGAAATTTTGGGGACCCAGACTGTCCACACTGTGTGTTTTAAACTCTCAAGATTTAAAACTTACATAGGTTTTGTCTTTTTAGAATAAGGTTCTTTTGCCTCAAAGGTTAATTTCAGGTGTAGAGAAGAGAATGTGGGATGATATAGTTCTGTACTTGTTACATTTAATGGACTTTTGACAATGTCTGTATTATATATTTACTCTAGAACAGCTGACTTCATTGTGGGCTTCTTTTGTTTTATTTTCGCTTTTGCAGAGCTACATTAGTGAGTACTGATCACAGCATTATAATCATAAAACATAGTTCTACATGTTTATTAAGTATTTGTGTGGTGAAAAGCGACTAATTTATTGGCTAATCACCTTACCTTCATTCATTGATCTTAAAGGTTTTTCCATAAATAGGTTTATTTATAAAGAATTTTACTCACATATATTTGGGACAACTTTAATAAATGAAACAGACAGAGAATGTAGCAATAATTGGCATTTGTACTATGGCTTTGATCCATGTGAATGTTAGTAATATTGTCTTTCAACAAATTATCTCTTAGTGCAATCTACCCCCAACAGAAGAATGCATTCAGTTGGCTGAAATGGCCCGGGCAGATGGCAATGTATTTGAAACTATAAAGTATTATTTACTAAGCCAGGAACCTGAAAAGGCTCTTCCTATTGGTATTGACTTCGTCAAAGGTACGTTTCTAGTTCCTAGTTTGGATTTTAGATCTATTCATTCATTTGATATTTTCAGTCATTTTGATAATCTGCCTGAAGATCAAACACAAGTCATTCCAAATTTTATAAGGAGAAAGATTACTGACATAGAACATGCTCTATCTCCTGATTTTATGTTATGGGAAGACCTAGAGACAATGCATGGACCAATAGTTTGTGATACAAAATACAGAATTATGATCAACTGACAAAGAGTTGATTACATAAGTTTTAAAATTGGATGAACAAAACTTGACACTATAATTTAAAATACATGTCATTTGGTTTTATTTTGGCAGGATGTATCAGTAACTCAAACTGGACTCTAGATAGTGTTTACCCTGTGCTTGACCTAATGAGTTATATCCGTACTGAAAAACTACTCTTACATACGTGTACTGAGTAAGTATTTTTCTCCCAGACATGAAAATATTCAGTATAATATTTCAAATGGCAATATTGGTTTTGGTGTTCGAATCAAGGAGTAGAATCACCTTGGGTAGCTGAACTTATAAACAAATTATACTTTTTGGTATTGCTTTTATTGTGACGACAATAAGAGAAGACAATAAAGCAAACTTGAAATTAACAGGAACTATTAACAATAGCTAGCATGTGTTTGTTTATGAGTACATGTCTGTAGTTTCCCTTAAACACAGCTGTTGCAAGAACGCTGAGCTGAAAACATTTAGACAGTTATATAGGCATGGAGTTCATAAGAAACTAAGAGTCATATGTATTCAATATCTATTGTACATGAAAATCATATTAAGCCTAAATGAGAGAAATTTACAAGTGCTAAAAAAAAAAACAGAAAATGATACCCTCCTTAAACTCAAGGACCACTTAGGATTTTTTTTTAATGCAACTAAAGTCTTCAGAGAGCTGAGGCTAATTTGCAAGAGAGATTTTCAATGAAATGGCCTGCAAAACTGCCAGGTTCACCCCACTGGAAACAAAACTGATTTTGCTGGTACTTTCCTGGAGTCAACATAATGTGTCATAAGTTCCCAAATCTGATAAAAAAAAAAAGCAATTACTTAGAAATAAATGACAAGAAGAGAAAGCCAGGGGTGGCCTCAGGGTGCAAATTAACTATGAACAGTGGGGTACTTGCTTTGTGTGAGGACTCAGGTTCAAGTTCCAGCATTAAAACACAAAAGTGTTAAATATGTAAAATGAGCAGATAAGAACTAAATGCTATGTAAATTATAGTTTATGTTATATCATTAATTTTTGAATAAGAATTATGAATGAATGTTTAGCTAATGAATAAATCATTTCCTCTAATTTTATAAAACTTTCTAAGAGTATTTTGTATCGTCTGTAATAATATAAATAGACATGTCTGAATTATGTAAGAGAATAATGTCCTATGCTTCAAATTGTAAACTTTAAAAATAAATATATTCTTTTTTAGGGCTCGAAATGAATTACTTATATTATGTGGTTACATTGGTGCCTTACTGGCTATCAGGAGACAGTATCAAAGCATTGTTCCAGCACTTTATGAGTACACGAGGTAAAAGTAAAAACACTTTACTGAGGAATTCCTCTTACTAAGATAAACAGTCTCTAAGAGGACCGCAGGCACTGAGTGCATTATTCTGTGAGTCCACTTGCTCACTCAGCATGAGCTCTGCAGGAAAGCAGGTATGAAGTATATGAATTGCGAATGCACCAGTCTACGAAAGACAGAACTGCTAATAGAAAATTAAATACATAGGATGTGTTGACATTTGCCTATCAGGACACATCAGAGAGGGTCTCTGAACTCATAAAATGGTTCAGAAGTTCTAATGAAGACCTGGATCTTCGCCTCTGCACCTCCCCACTCCTTTTTTTTTTTTTAACTTTGGCACTCTTAGCTCATTCCTCCTGTGTGAGTTTCTCACAGTTACAAGATAGATGCTAGCCTTCTCCATAGCATGTCTGCAGTCTCAAGAGGACACAAGAGGCTGGGGGAAAAGGATCTTAAAGGTCTTCTTCAGTCCAAACATCCTCATAGTGTTCTGGAAAGTCTCCCATCCATTTTCATGCTACACTTCACTTCCAACATTGTGTAACACCACTGTTAAAATACAGGAAGCCATGTATATTAGTTCTCAATTTCTGTGAAAGAAATATTCAAGTAAAAGACATTTATAAGTAGAAAATAAGCCAGTATTTTCTTCTCATGATAGATCATGTTTTATAACCTGTTAGCTAAACATCTACATTTTTAATAGCTTGATAAACTTCACTCTTTATCCATTAGCCTTAAAACTTAACTTCATTAAAAAACAAGAACCAAGGGATCTTCATTTCTAACCCATCTCACTGCTTAACAAGACACACATCACTGTATGAGTATGATTCAGTAGATAAACAAATTCACAAAGTATTTCCTGAAAATTAATTTCTAAGCCCATTAACTCCTCGCTAAATGGTAGAGTGTGCAACCCTTTAATCTTCAATGCTTATTATCTAGGGAAAGGCATTTTTCTGAGTACCATTTATAGAAGATATGAGACTATGAGAGGAATAAAAAGCCTTCTTATTTCTTACTAACTGGTAAAGAAGTCACTGCTGTTACATAGTACAACCTAAGCAATAAGCACTACCACCAGATACTCAAGGAAGTTTGTTTCTATACAGGCAACAAACAAAACTTCAAAGCCCACTTTCAACCTGCAAATACAGGAACAATAGACTGTATCACAGACATTAAAATAATGTTGAATCGCCAGTTGTATGACTTCACTGATGATAAATGATAGAACAATACTCTTTTCAATTAGTAGTAATAAGCTGGGTGATGGTGGCACACATCTTTAATTGCAGTACCCCAGAGGCAGGAGCAGGTGGATCTCTGAGTTCAAGACCAGCCTGGTCTATAGAGTGAGTTCGAGGACATCCAAGGCCACACAGAGAAACTCTGTCTCAATGAACAAAAAATAAGTTAATATCAATAATAAATAGCTGAAAGACAGGAATGGCAGCTCATGTCTGCAGTCTCAGCATGGGATGCTGAAGTAAAGAGATTCTCAAAGCTAGCCTAGACTACATGGAGAATTCCACATCAACTCACGTTCGAATTGAGACAACCTCAGGAACTGGGAAGCAGAAAAAGCAAAAAAAGAATAAAACCACAAGTTACTGTGTGTAAGGCAGGAGAGAGTTCACAGAATATGTCTCCATTAAAGAGAGCTCAGTAATTAAGAAAGAGAACTTTAAGAGGTCTCAGTTTTAAAGGATTTCCCTTTACTTACCTTTACTTTAGGTGCATTGGAGTTTTGCTTGCATGTACTTCTATATGAGAGCATCAGATCTTGGAGCTGCACAATTGTGAGCTGCTAAGTGGGTGCTGGGATATGAACCCAGGTCCTTTGGAAGAGCAGTCAGTGCCCTTAACTTCTGAGCCATCTCTCTAACCCTAGAGATGAAGTAAATCTCCAATTCCTCATTGCTGTGTTCTACTTAATTGCCACTTCCTTCCCCTCTTATCTCACCTCATTTCTTATCTTCATTCTCCTCTCCGTGTTCTAGTATTTGTTCTACAGAAGGTTCATTTGTAAAATGTGTGTGTGTGTGTGTGTGTGTGTGTGTGTGTGTGTGTGTGCTGGTGATGGTGAGCCAAGTCACTGGCACAAGAACCTTACTTCTGAGCTTTGCCTGTCATCTTTTTGGAGATACATTTTCACGTTCAGACACAATCTAATCTCAAAGCTCATTATATGTGAGTCTAGTCTAGCAACCTGCACCATGCTCCAGCCTTAAACTCAGTATTCTAAGATGTAAAACGAGCCTCTCAAACCTAGTCCTTTCCTTTTTCTTTTAACACTACCATTATATTCTGTTACTCAGAATTAAGTCAAGGTCCTGATGAGCCATTCTATCTCCTACTGTCCAGCATTGCTTGTCTTGTCTCACTTTTTCCCATATGCTACACAGTGCATTTGACTAGACTCACTATTCCAACCACATGTTTTGAGCATATTAGAGTTACCCAGGACTTAAATGATAATCACATGAGTGACCACATATATGCCTATGTCTACATAAATGTATTACACACACACTGTTAAACAATTGTTATAGATAAAATTTCAGCTATAAAAGTTCATTTGTGTTGTCTGGTGTTTCACTGTTATGCCAGATGCCAATTCCTTCTCATGTTTCAGCCAGCTATTAAAACGCCGAGTGGTGGCCGTACCTTTAAAGATTGAGCATCTCTCTGAGGAACTGGATGCATGGAGAGCTTGCACACAGTCCGCCAAACAGTAAGTGAATACAATCTAACATTCAAATGCAGGAGGAATTTAAGGTTACCGACAAGTGTCAGGAATATGATGTTGAATCAAGTTTAGAAAAATAGTTTGTCAACTTATTTAGCATATATTCAGTACTAATTTGTTGTGACGTTAGTTTCTGCCTTTTTAAGTTCGTTAATTTTGCATTTTCTGATTTATTTATTTATTCACTTTATATTACAGTATCAGCCCCACTCTCCTCCTAGTACCTCCTTACACAAGACCTCACTCAATTCCAACATGCTCTTCTCTTTTGAGAAGGAAAAGCCCCTTCTGAGTATCACCCCCCTCACTCACTCCCCTCCCCTTGCTGAACATCAAGTCCCTGTGGGACTAGGTGCATCCTCTACTACTGAGGTCAAACAAGACTGCCCATTAAGGCGAACAGGATCCACAGGGAGGAAAGCAATAGGCTCAGTGACAGCCCCCTCTCCAGTTTTGCTGGAAGCTGCATGAAGACCAAGCTGCTCATCTGCTTTATATGTTGGTGATTGGGTCTCTGAGAATCCCCAAGGGTTCAGGATAGTTAACTATGCTGGTCTTCCTGTGGAGTCCCTGTCTTCTTTGGATCCCTCAATCCTTCCTCCAATTCTTCCATAAGACTCCCCAAGCTCCATCTAAGGTTTGGTTGTGAGCCTTTGTATCTCTTTCCATTGGCTGCTGGGTGGAGCCTCTCAGAGGACACTTATGCTAGGTTCCTGTCTGCAATCAAATGAAAGTATCATTAATAGTATCAGAGATTGGATCTTGCCCATGGCTTGGGTCTCAATTTGGGACAGTCATTATCCCTGCACATCTTGTAGGCAGGATGTATTTTGGGTCAAAGGTTTTGTGTCCTTATTCCTGCACTGGGAGTCCTGCCTAGCTCTAGAAAGTGGCCACGTCAGGATCCATTCCTCCTCTACTAGGAATCTTAGCTAGCGTCACTCGCTCCTCCATAGACCCTCTTGGGCCTAACCCACATCCAGGTCTCTGGCATATCCTAAAGATTGCTTCCCTTTCGATTTCTGTTCTCTCTCCCCTGCTCTCCCTATAAAGGATGTCTCCACTGCCCTCAGCTGCAGCACTGCTCTGCTCTACTCCCAGTGCCCTCTATCCATCAATCTCTGTTATCTGTTTTGTTTCCCTTTCTGAGAAAGATTCAACCATCTTCCCTTAGACCCTCCTTGTTATTTGACTTCTTTGGGTCTGTTGATTATAGATGGGATTGGTGGGGCAAGGTTCCAAACTGGTTAGTTGTGGAGTTCCCAAATGTTTACACAGAGAATCAGGATGCTCTTAGGGTCCCACAAGGCTCCTCTGAACCAAAGCAGAAAACCAGAGCTAGACAATGGGGCTCAGGGAACCATGTGCAACTCACCTCTGCAGGCTATGTCCCGGGTGGACTTGCCTGGGATGGTGGGTGAATTCGACTGGGATAGTCTTTTGTTTTTTATAATTTAAATCTAAATTGATTTGCCTCCATCTATGATGGATAATGAACTAATCAGAAACCACTTCTCAAACAAATCTCAATAAATCTATAATTCTACAAAAAATAAAATATGAATTTTTATTTAAAAATTAGATCATCAGAAGATTCTTCATGTACACCCCCTTCTGATTCACAAAGAACAGTTTATGAAACTTTATTAAAGAGAATGAAAGAAGAGCCACTCAAAGGAATTACTGGACCAGATTATGTGACTGGATCAAATCTTCCAAGCCATTCAGACATTCACATCTCTTGTCTTACTGGACTAAAAATCCAGGTACAGTCTACTATCAGACATTAACTTTATCTTTCTATTATGAGCTTGTTCATGGTAACTGAAAACAAATATTAACTCAGTAAACTTGGCGAATGTAGAGATTTCAGTAAGAAAATATTGCCCTTGGTGCTTCCTTGATAATACAAGTGATCTTTTTCCCCCTTAAACCAAATCCAGAGAGATGATCACTGAGCTATTATCACTGAAGCAATTGCATAATACATACATTTAGTAGCACTTACTTACACATATGTATAGCGACAAAGATGATTTAAAGTAAATAAATGTCATAACTTAATGAAAAGTAAGTGAAATAACCAACAATTGCACTGATTTTATCAGAGAAGGCTATGTTCACTTTCTAGTCTCCATTTGCATTACATAAGCACAATGAAATAAAACTAATTGATGCATACTACTGATACATCAGGTGTCCTTGCACTGTTGACTGAACTTTCAACAACAAAAATTCACTATGATTCATCACAGAGGTTGCCTAATTCTCAAAGAGCATTCTTTAATGAGCCGTCAAATTAATGAGGAACCATTGTACATAGAGTCCCTAAGTATAACCCAAGGGGATTGTTGTTATCTTGCAGAAGCAGAGAAGTCTTTATTATCTTCGAGTAGTTGTCACTGTGAGATAACAAAAGCCAAATTCCACAAAGTGAGTTAAGGCAATCTGTCATAATGTGCTCCAGCTGCTGGTGTTTTACACTTGTGATGGACAGATCCCCACAGTTCTAACGTAATATTTAAAACATATTTATTATGCTGACATGTGAGGCCAATGAGTGATCCAATCCCTCAAAATACATGGAGCCGCTGGTTATTAATACAAACCCTGACTATATCTTACCAACCAATTCAAGAACACAATAATCTTCAAAGCATAAGACACATAACTGGCCGGTCAGTGGTGGCGCACGCCTTTAATCCTGGCACTTGGGAGGCAGAGGCAGGTGGATTTCTGAGTTCGAGGCAGCCTGGTCTACAGAGTGAGTTCCAGGATAGCCAGGGCTACACAGAGAAACCCTGTCTCGAAAAACCAAAAAAAAAAGACACATAACTGTGTACACACATATCATTCACTTGTGCTTAGAGATAAAAACAAACAAACACCAAATCAGTGAATTCAGTAGGTTAGTAGTGAATCCTGAAACTTTGGAAGTCTAAAAGTCATTTTCTGTTCCCATGGACCATTCAATCCCTGTTCCACAGGGCCCCTTTTGCTCCAGGCAGGATAACCAAAACACCACTAGACACCAGCTGAGTCTAGTTTTCTTCACACAGACCCACATCCACAAAAGATCTACTAATTATCCCATGCACGCATAACTAATGTAGATTAAGTACTACCCTCCTAGAGTATTTTTAATTTGAAATTAATGTATTTGTGTCTTGTGAATCTCAAGGACTTAGTAGTATAAAGTTAAATAATAATTAACTTTGCCAACTCCAAAAGTAAATTGCAAAAAAAAAAATAAAGCTTAGCATTAAAAAATTATAACCAGAATTTGATGAATTTGGAAACTAATAAAAAAATTGAAATTGTACTGCTCTTATAACTCATTGATTTTTTTACATCATGCTTTTCCTCTTAAGAGCTAAGACATATTGACTTCTCAGAACTGCTCAGGGTATGCTAATAACTGATGAGACTGAATTATAGTCTCTCAAGTCACATGACAGAGTATAATTTTAAATCCCTCACATGTAGAGCAATATATACTTCTTGTTCTATTGAGAAGGATCTAAGTTTCTGACTTTAGTTACTTCCCAGCTGCACCAATATTAACTACAATACTAATAGAATGAAGAGTATCCCAGTCTGATACTTCTTAGTGTGCTTTCATAAAAGAAGTTAGATTTGCAGCAATTAATAAATTAATAATATTTATTGTAATTGATAATACTGCTGTATATAAAGGATTGAAATTATAGCATAAAGCTATGTTTTAACAGACATGACAGAATATTGGAACATTAATGAGATATTTGAAGATGTTTTTACAGTTGGTAGCATTTAAGAAAAAGCATATCTTTTTTTCTTATATTACTGAATTTCCTATTAGCATTGCCTAACTGTACAGTAGTTTCTCAGTGTGGTGATTGTTTCTGAAACTTTAAGTCAATTCTGCAAATTTCTAGTCTCATTTTATCTTTTCTCAACTCTCTACACAGGGTCCTGTGTATTTCTTGGAAGATGGGAAATCGGCTATTTCTTTGAATGATGCTCTGATGTGGGCAAAGGTGAATCCATTCTCGCCTTTAGGAACTGGGATACGACTTAATCCATTTTGACTGAAGATTTTTCTCCAGAATTAGTAGTTTTGTAAAAAGGAAATTTGGGGTATTTCTAACCTTCATTTTGGTTATCTAAGAATAATAGGTTGGGAGGTGGTTTTGATAGTTGAAAGACATGAGGGAATAATATTAAATTTTGTTAATTTCAAAAATAAAGTATTTATATAATTCTAAAGAAAAATATATATCTCATTGATAAATAGTATTATTTATGTTTAGAAGGAAGTTTTAAATTGAATTACAAAGACTAAATAACCTGCAAAGCAGATAGGCTTCAAGAGACATGGATATCAATAAAATATTGTATTGTTAAAACTCTGAAACACATAAAATAAGACATTACATAGACTTTCTGACATATATACTCATATAGAAGGTATTTAATGAATATTTAAATGAATATCTTGAAATAACAAAATGTATGGAATAGACAGATAATTTGCAATTCAACCATCTCCCACATAATCCTTTATAAAAATTAGTTTCAAATAAAATTTTGTTTGTAAATAGGATGCTACTTAAAATATTGAGTACATTTTATAAAATAATTTTTATTCATTTATGTTATTTATATTTATTCAGAGCACAAAACCAGGAGGAAGGAAATACATGAATCTATTTCAATTAAGACAGAATTATGATTTCAAAATATATGAGATTAATTCACACTAACTAAAGTACTTCAATGCTCAAATTGTGTCACTTAAAAATTTATAGTATCATGGGTATTCTGAGATTTTTTTCCTAATATCCCCTTATCAGTGAGTACATACCATGTGTGTTTTTTTGTGATTGGGTTGCCTCACTCAGGATGATATTTTCTAGTTCCATCTATTTAGCTGCGAACTTCATGAAGTCATTCTTTTTAATGGCTGAGTAGTACTCCATTGTGTAAATGTCACTCAAAGTATATAGTCATCTAAATATACACATATGCATATTCTGTGAAATTGCCCATATGTGTCCAGAATCCTGATTTCATTAGAACAACTGACAGTGTTTAGTTTTCCTTATGATAAGAAAAATGTATACTTTGACTTTAAAGCAAATGAATTCTAGAGTAAAAGTCTCACAAATTATTTGTAAAATTTAGCATTTCATTTTTAGTGAATCAGTAGTAGTCAACTACTATTAAATACTTGTGGTACTATACCTTCAAGGTATATGTGCTTACATTGTTGAAACATACTTCAGAGTGAATATAGCATATATGACTGAGACAGACTGCAACATTCCCTTGTCGTCCAGCTCTATACATTTACATATATTACAGACCCCTTTAACTTAATTAACACAATTTCCATTATTACAGACAAATGTGATGTAGTTCCCTACTAAGATGAGCAGAGGTCTCACGCCTACAAACACAATATAGAGAATAGTTTAACCCATTGTCAGTAAATATAAAGGCCTAAACATTTAACTTGTTAACCCATTCAAAAAACTTGGAAACTCAGTTCATTGGGTTGTTTCAGAAAAGTGCTGACTGCTCAGTACTCTGAAATTACTATAAAAGGGGGGAGTGCTTAATAATCAATGCACACAACGCATCATGGTATCTTCTATTCTCATGAAAAAGTATTCTGAAATTGAGAAGTTCTGTGGCAATAAGGACTGCTTGAGGCCCCAGAAAAGGTCTTTGCTTCCTTTTCAAATGTCCTTAATAAAGCAGTTTCATTTTTGTCAGATGTCCTAATTAACCATTGTCATAGGTTGACACAAACTCTAGATCTTGAGACCATCCACTGTGCTCGCACTTACTATTCTGATTCTCTTATTCAGTATATGATGTGTGGGGTTTGTGGAAGTCAGTCTTGTCAAAGAAAAAAGTAGGAAAGAGAGTCACAGGCTCCTGCTACCCCCTGAAGAGTCCCGACCTACCTAACACGGCATTAGATCAAAGATGGCTCCTGGCACACTGGCAAGACACACTGGCACAGGTCAAGACAGACTTCCTCCTGTCTTCACTGCACTCCTCACAGCTGTTGCTATTCCCCCTGACTACTTCTGGGTTACCTCATTAGGCAGGGCTTTCATTGGAACATGGTGACAGTGTGGCAAGATAGGACTGGCCGAGGATTTAGTGGCTTGCCATTGGTTCAAACACTGTTTATAAGCTTATGGACTGATCAGTAAACTTAGATCTTCACCCTGATGCTGGTCTCCAGAAGAGAATTTCCTGGGATTCATCACACGAGTCTGCTGTCTCTCACCCCATCTCCCATCCCTGGTCCTTTCCCCTCAATGATGAAATCTATAAGCTATTTCAAGTTTTCCAAAACCTTTATGGATTCCACAGCATCTTGGGAATTTACTATCCTCAGACTCCTAGCAATAAGTTTATTCAAGAGAGCTAAGAAGCTCTGTTTCATTGTTGATCCAAACCAAATCCTTTCCTACAAAATGTTTTCATGGGTATCTGAGGTGATTTAAAAGCTTTACTTTAATAACTATATTTGATACCTAAAATATTATTTTTACAATGTTACATTTCAGATTTTTCCCCATTAAAATGCATGACAGTAGGTAAGTTATCTATATTTCTTCATGCCATTTGTTTCAGTTGGATTTCTTAACTCACATAAAACTAGATTCTAAACTTATTCCTAGGAATTCATCAATGTCATCAGGACTCTCTTTATATTCCTAAACATTACTTACTGAAACTGAACATTCAGCAAGAAAGTCTCCAGAGGTAGGAAATCTAGCTAAAATTACCAAGCCCTCAAAAAAATATCAGGAAAGACAGTAGCTAAACATGATTGGAAACTGATATTCATGTTGTGTGAGTCAGTACTACTAATGTACATCTAGGATGTAAAATAAGACTTTTAATGGCATAACATTAAAACATAAAAAATTGAAATTGAAGGAAAACTCTGTTGCTTATGAACATAAAATTATTAAGTACACCTGAAAGAGTATAGGTCTTTCATTATCTCAATATGCGATTATGATAGCATGTATAGGACCTGAAAGAATAGCTTGATCTGTAAAGCACTTGTCATGTGAGCATGGTGACCTCAGTTCATTCCCCTAGAACCCATGTAACAAATGCTTGGAATGGTAGCATAAGCTTGTAGTCCTAACACTGGCAAGGTAGAGATGGCCTGATTCCTGAAGCTTGCTATTAGCCAGGCTAGGCTACTTGACAAGTACCAGGTCAGTGAGAAACTGTATTAAGGAAAGGAAAACATAAGACAAGAAAAAAAAAAAGAAAGTAGATATCATCTTAGGAGGTTGACCTTTCAGCTTCCACATACATGCACATGGTATGGCCCATCTGTACTCACAGATACAAGAAGGGAAGCCAGAGTCATAAATTTTCTTCTGTACTAAATAGAAATCTTAATACTAGATCCAAATGAAAAGAAAATCATGATTTTTCTTACTACAACTCATTGCCAAAGAGAGAGTTGTGTTGCTTAACAGTATTCAAATTAAGGATATTCTTGGAGATAAACAATCCTTTTATATAACCCAATATATAATAAAAATTGTCCATAGTAAAATTTTATTAATGAATGTGATGTGTGAACTCAGAACAAATAGAAGCTCACCATCTAATGAGGAATATACAGACTCACCACTCATTAAGTTATCCAAAAGAACTCCTATCGCAGTGAACTATGCTTCATCATACTTTTGAAACTGTGAACGTTCTGTAATTTTTCTGCTTTTGTATTTTCAACAGTATCTGGCATAGTTATTAGTAATGTTAGGTCTTCAAGATAGGGTCCTCAAAATGGCAGAGTTGATAGAGGTATTTTAGGGTGATGGTCTTAGTACCACCAGTCCATGTCTTTGCTCAGAGACTTGGTTTATCTGAGAAAGAAAACCTAAAATATTTCTCAGAAAGCCCTGGCTGGGCACTGCTGGTCAGAGCATTCATCCAAGGCTACAACTCGTGGTCTCCAGATTCCCTGTTGGTCTCTGGTTATTCCAGTGTCTAAAATTCCCTAAACACACACACACACACACACACACACACACACACACTCACACACACACACACACATTCCTAGCTGGATGCTATCTTCTATTTAGATAGCCAAGACATCCTATCAGGTTCTCATTAAAGCTGCCATTTCTTTTCCAGACTCTGGCTTTGTTCAGTGGTTTCATGTTGCACTCATCTATATTCATCTTGATAATCAGTCTCAGTAGCCAGAAAATGGTACATTTTACATTCAAGTTCTCACAGATCTTAACTATCTCTGTCAACAAGCACACTGGCAAATGGTCTAAAGTCTCTTACATTTAAGCTTATGTTCTTCATGTCGTCACCTCCCTCATCTACTGCCACCTAACCTCCTCTACTTTCCCAGGTAGCAACACCTCCCTTGTATTCACCAGTGACTCCCCCAGGTCTGGCAATGGTGGAATCTACCCTGTCAAGGAGGTGGCAGGTACTTAAGGCCCTTTCTATGTCCATGTTCCTTTCTCTTTTGTCTGATTGTTCTCAAATAGAAAAAAATGTCCAAGATTTTTCTCAAATGACCCTAGTAATTCATTAAGGAATTTAGATGCTAAATTCAGTCATATAACCCCAACTGGCATGATCTCCATGTCCTTCTTTAACCCACCCTTACCCTAGAGGAAAAGGAGAGAGTCTGGATGGCTGCTCAGATTCACCTAGATTATGTCCACTGATAACTCTTTTACTAGACAGTTGCTGTCCCTCATGCTGACCCCCACTGGAACTGCTAGTTCAATGTAGAAAATCAGTCCCTTGGCAGGACAGCCTGGGACAAGAGGATTATCTGACTCCTGGATCCAAAGAGCCTCCCATATAGTGGTCAATTTTGACAAACTGAGAGAGGTTACATGGTTGACTGATGAAAATCTTGAAGAATTTCTTGCTAGACTCACAGTGGCTCCTCTATATTTTGCTAAACAAGATTCCAAACTCTTAGAAGGGCATGCTTGTCCACAATACTCACTTTCTGTCTCTGTCATGCCATCACATCAGAAAGAAACTAAAGGGACTAACAGAAGGCCCTCAACCCATTCAGAGAGATCTGTTGACTATGACATTTAAAGTGTTTAATAAAATGAAGGAACAGAAAATGACAGAAGAGGCCTCATGTGATAGAGAAAAATACCAGATTTCTGGCAGTAACCCTGAAGCCTCCACCTCCAAAGGAGATAGGGCTGCAGAGACCTCTACGCAGGGTCCACTTTAAATGCTACAATGCTGGCCACTGGGCAAAGAACTTTCCCTCACCTCATCTGTCACCAGGCACCTGCACCCGATCTGTGGGAGACAGGACACTGAGGGTTTCACTGTCCCTCTTTGTCTCATCAAGGTAGGTCAATTCCCAAGTTCCTCCTCCACAGACCAAAGATTGACATGGCCCTGGGACCTTGCCAAGCCCCTCCCCTCCCACTGAGACTATGAAGATAACCACAGAAGATCCCAGAGAACTGTCCAAATAGTAGGCAAGTCTCTGTCAGTTAGGATCTATGCTGGAGCCACTTGGTCTACATTTCCCAGTGACTCTGGTAAAACTTAAGCTTCTCAGCTCTCTGTTGTGGGTGTTGATGACTGCCCCAAGCAGCCTAAGGCTACTGTCCCACTTCTCTGCTCTCTGTGGTCACCTAATTATGCATTCCTTCCTCATTGGGATTATGCTTGTGCATCATTTTAGCTAAGCTACATCTTTTTTTCATTCAGTTAACCCCTCTTTCTGGCCTCTGGGAAGATTCTCCTCCCACCAACCAAGCCTAATTCCTCAGCTCAGGCCTTTTCAGAATCTTTTGTCAATCCCAAGTGGGACACTTCCTCTCCTTCTATTGCCTCCCATTTACCTCCATAAGATCTTACTCCGAGACTCTGCCTTCTTTCCTGTCACCCTTAATACCTTATCTCCTTAAAATGTAGACAAGGTCTTACCCTATCATGCAATACCTTTTCACTAGTCCTATAACTTGTTCCAAAACCTTGCTCAGAATCACAGGATCATTACCATGATGCCTATCCCTATCTACTAGCGGTGTCTAACCCTCACACTCTACTTTCTCAGAGTCACTCCACTGCTTCTTACTTCATTGTCTTAAGGAGGCTTTGTTCACTATTCCTCTACACCCAGACTCATATAATATCTTTGCCTTTAATGAAGGGGATCCAGAATGGGGACAGTGTCACAGCTCACATGGACTGTGCTGCCCCAGGGTTTCTGACAATAGCCCTTACTTTTTTGGCTAGGTTCTAGGCAGTGACCTCCTTTCTCTTAGCCTGTCACCCAGAGGACAGATTCAGTATGTAGATGAGCTCATACTCTGTAGTCCCTTGCTCTCCCTGTTACAACAGCATACTATTCAACTCCTTAGCTCTTGGGGAGGGAAGGATACATGTTCTCTCTTTCCAAGGCTCAACTCTCTATCCACCACGTCAAGTACAGAGGTCTGCTGGCTCTCCAGCTCAATCTTGATCTCAGGTAGTACCCAAAGTCTCTTTCTCTTCCCACCACTAAGGGTGAGAGTCTCTCCTTCCTCAGAGCCTGGATTTTCAACTTTGTTATTCTCACTTGGCCCCTCTATGAAGCTGGGGCTACGGGTGTTATCTGAGGCTCAGAACACAACTAAACTTGCCTGGAGCCTGCCTCCTCTCACCTCTGAAACACACTCCTCTCACGGGCCTTAATCAATCATTTACTATCCATATTACTAAAAAATGGGAAATGATTCTGGCTGGTTTTGGACCAATGAGAGGAACTACCTTTGTCCCTGTTACCTATCTTTCCAAACAGCTATACACAAACATTAGGGGATTGCCACCCTGCCTATAGGCACTAGCAATAGCCTCCCTTACTAGTCCAAGAAGCTTCTAAGCTCAAAGACCTACTGCCACTCAAAAAATGTTTCTACTTTACATTCCTCGACTTTATCTTTTACCTCCAAACTCCAACTCTTTCACCTTTCCAGAAAACCCCAACATTTCTCTTGACTTTTACCCCCGACCATAACCTGGCTACACTTCTTCCCAAAGTGTCTACAATTACACAGTCCTACAATCACTTGACTTGCTTGTCTTAAAACATAACAAAATTCTCTATTTCTCCTGTACCACATGCTGATCATACTTAATGTATAAATTGGATCTCATCTCTCAGCTCCTCTGGCTCCTGTAAAGCAGGATATGCCACACTATCTTCTGATAAGGTCAGATAATTTCCCCATTTACCACCAGGCACTATTCTCAGAAGGAAGTTCTCTGAGCCTTTACTAGGGCCTTCATGCTGACACAAAGCAAGACCATCAACATATACACAGATTCTACATATACATTTGATATTCTATACCACCATGCTTTCATCTGTCAGGAGATAGGCTACTTCACCACCAAGATAATATCTATTAAAATATGTATTACTAATGAGCCTCATATTCTAAATCAGCTGGAAGTCTCTTATCTTCCCAAACAGGTGATAGTTGCTCACTGTTGAGGTCATTAGGCCCCTGCCAATGATATAGCTATGGGAAATTATTTCCTTGACAAGACTACAAAGGGCATCAGCGAACACCCCTATTATCTTAGTTATTGTCTAGGTTTTACTGCTGTGAACAGACACCATGACCAAGACAACTCTTATAAAAACAATTGTGGCTGGCTTACAGGTTCAGAGGTTTGGACTACTATCACCAAGGCATGAATATGGCAGTGTCCATGGTGCAGGAGGAGCTGAGAATTTTACATCTTTATCTGAAGGCTGCTAGCAGAATACTTGCTACCAGGCAGCTAGGATGTGGGTCTTAACACCCACACCCACAGTACCACTCCTTCTCCAAAAAAGACCATACCTACTCAAACAGGGCCACAACCTTCTAATAGTGCCACTTCCTGGGCTGAGCATATACAAACCATCACACCTACCTACTCTGCTCCATTTTCTTCTTGGCCCCTCCAAACTTAACTTCTACCTACTCTGAATCCTAACAAAAAGATCTCCAGACCCTGAAAGCCATTGCAGGCCCCTGGGGCAGGTTTCTTCTACAAAACAGATACTTCTCCCTGATGTTCGGGAAAAGCCCTTCCTTACAGATATGCTCATTCCCTTTCATAGTGGGCCTCAACCTCTTCACTGCTCCCTCCCACCTCTCCTCTTCCACTCCAGCCTTTCTGGTCTTCATAAGGCCATCAGGAAAACCCAACCCTGTACCCAAACTTTCCACAGGGAGCTATGCAATCCCTTCTTTTAATCCATATCAGTTTTGGGGTAGTCTTTCTAGGGAAGACTGGCAGATTTACACATATTTCCTAATTAAAAAATAAAACAAAAACATTTATCGTCTTACTGTGGCAGACATTTTCTCAGGATGGGTGGAAGCTTGCCTTACTACGGCTAAGACCACAGAAGTGGTATATCTCCACCTCATGAATATTTTGGTCATATTTGAAATCCCTAGATCCATACAGTAAGATAATGGCCTGGAATTCATCTCTCAAGTCACCCAATTGGTGTCAAGAGCTCTGGCATCTTCCTGTTCCCTACTGCCCTCAATCCTCAGAAAAGCAGAGAAAGCTAATAGACTTATTAAAACTCACTGACAGAAATTGTCTTCTGAAATTCAACTTCCTTGGAGTCACCTCTCACCTTTTAACCTATTACCTCAAACACATGGCAGGAACCAGCCCTCTTATTTCCTCAGCTCCCTTGAGTTAATGTACTGCTGTCCTATTCTAGAAAACTTACCTTCCCTAGACCCAAGCCCACTATCTGACTACCTTCTCTTATTCTCAAGATACTTTCCCAGTGAACACATTAATCGTGTCTTCATTCAGCTGATCCTATCACCCAGACCACCCCATGGAGGAACTGGGTTGATTTGAAAGTCTGTCACTCACTTCCTGTCTACACAAGACAGATGGCTGTATGTTTTATGACCTTCACTACAACAACAGTGCTAAGCTTCATGGAGTCAAAGACATAGATCTGTTTCTAACAGCTCAAATAGACCCAGGATCCTTTCTACAATTAAGTACTCCTGCCATTCAATGGGATTACTAAACCTCAGAACCTCTTGCTTGCCTCCTGTAATGACTATCTTTGGTTGGCCACTTAAGACTACATCCAGAACTAGCTAAAACACCAGTGGCTGGGTATACCTATGAGAGGTTTTAATTAAATTACTTGAAATGGGTAGACTCATTTTTAATCCCCAAAATTTAAGGTGGTAAGATATACCTCTATTCTAGATCTTTTTGTGATTGGCTTCCAATCTCTTTAATCTGGGCTACACTTTCTGCAGGCAGCCTAAATATAGAACATGGAAGAAGGAAGCTTTCTCTCTTTGCCTGCTTGCTGTCACTCTTAGCAGCAAGTCCTTTCTTCATTGTCATTAAAGCCTACTTTTACTTACTAATGTTTCTGGCATGTCCTAAAGGTCAGCCAGGTCCTGCCAGGGTCTGGCTTTCCCAGGAGCCTTGATTTTGTGGAGAACCAACAATCTGAAACATTCTCAGAAAATCCCTAACGGCTGCCTGAACATTCTTAACCAGAGCAGTCACACTTGAACACTCCTAACCCTAGCAACAGTTGGCACCTGAATGCTTCTGATCAGCCTCCCGAGTTCCCATGGTTTGCCACCTGGCTATTCCAGTGTTTGAGTCCTCCCATGGAATGCCCCCATGGAATCTAACAATTTGTTCCAGCTTGCTGCTTTCTTATCAACAGAGTTTGGCTGTGTTCAGTGGTTTCTTGATGCACCTACTTACAAGCTATTTGTTGAGTCACACACACACAAAGCAATGCTTTCTAGATGAATTATGGTTAAGACACCAATTTAAGTTATTTATTATTTAAATACATCCAAGACTGGGTAGGTCCTTATATACCCAGATTGTGGTAGACATTACTGACATTACTTCTTCAAAGCTACTTCCTCCGTGTCCTTTATTGTTTCTTCCACATTTGTCATAGATTTTGAAACGTTCTCACAAGGTTTTCCACTTTGCTTCACATGGATTTCTTTACGTGGATTGCCATCATTGCCTGATTTTGCTGGGAAATTTAAAGTAACAAATAATTAATTTGTGGTTATGAAATATCTATACCACTGTCACTATCTCTCTAATATTCATAATGAATTAATAAACATAATGTTTAAATCATAGGTCTCATGGTCTCGTGTGTGTGTGTGTGTGTGTGTGTGTGTATGTGTGTGTGTGTGTGTATGTGTGTTACCTCCTCCAAAGGGAGAGCAATGCCTAAAAATACCCAGGATTTATTTTGGTGCATTTGATATGACTCATGTATTTTTAGATATTGCTTCAGAAGGCAGCTGAGCAAACAGAGACATGATTTTGTACTTAGCTTTGGCAAATATGCATGGCTCATAACACATTTTATAGATCTCTGATTACTCTGTCATCCATTCTGGGTGCCCAGACTCCAGGTCATTCCATTCTAATATGAAGGGCCAGTGGTAACTAAGGAATCTGCCTGTGTTATCCCTTCAGACAAAATTTAGTCAAATAAAAACAGAAACTTAAGAGTATAACTTTTTAAAATAGTAGCTTGGTTTTAGTGTTACTTCGGATTTTGTATTCCAGAGTACAGCTTGTAACTTCAGTGAGATTATGACCAAACCTAAACAGGAAAGTTCCTGGAGTACAGTACTCATTTCTCCTCCTTTTATTAACATTTAGCTTATGAATTCAGACTTGAGGAGATAGTTTATATACTTTTCATCAAAAGCAACTGAACTGGAATTACTTGAATACAAGCAATAAAATATTTAAAATAGTTTACCTGTATTAAATGACCCAAATCACATTCACAGCATTTCTTGTGTGACTAGAGTAAGAATCTAAGTAGCTAGAACAGGATTGAGAAACATAAACAGTGATAGTGTGTGTTCAACATCCCATTCAAATTGGCCTTGTCCAGGGAGGTTATCCTTCTTCAAACCCATAAGCCATTTTGAAAAGGGCATCTGAGAGTCACTAATGGGAACACTGGAAGGAAAGATGAGGATGGATATTCAGCAGTTCATTTTTCAATGGGAAAAGCCAAACATCCATCCTCCATGAAGTGCTTTCTGAAGTAATCAGAACAGCCTGTTTTCATTCCCCTGTTTCTTTTAAGTTTTAAGTTCTGATTGATTTCGTTAGACATAGCACCTCACCATGTAGCTCACGCTGGCTTAAAACTCTTGACTCTTCCTCCCTTACCCTGACAAGTGATGGATTTGAAAATAGATGGAAACCACCACGCCTAGTTTGGCATTCAGTTTTTCTAAATACCCAGGTGATCCTTTAGAGTGTCACAAAGGAAATAACCATAATCAGACATAGCCTTTGGCAAGTCAATTTGAATCAAGCCTTTGGGTTTTTGTTTTGTGTCTTAGTTAGGATGCCTATTGTGAGGAAATGACATGAGCAGAGCAACTTGGGGAGAAAAAGACTTATTTGGTGCACAGTTCCATTTATCAGATCATCAATAGTAAGAGCAGGACTGGAACCTGGAGGCTGGAGCTGCTACAGAGGCCATGGAAGGGTGTTGCTTACTTGCTTGCTTCCCATGGCTTGCTCAGCTTGCTTTCTTATAGAACCCAGGATCACTAGCCCACCCCAAGGGTGATACCGCCCACCATGGACTGGGCCCTCCCCCATCAATCACTAATTAACAAAAATCAGGCTTGCTTCCAGCCCAGTCTTATGGAGGTATTTTCTCAAATGGAGGCTCCTTTCTCTCTGATGACTCTAGCCTTTGACAAGTTGACATAAACCTAGCTAGCAGAACCCAAACCCTGTTGTAAATTTTTTAATTAACTAATTAAAAAAATGCTGAGAATCCACTACTCCCTCTCACCATTTCTCATCCCAAGTCAGATCCAACAGCCATAAGGAAAAAGAAGCAAGAGATGAGGATGGAGCCACACTGTCCTTGTGGTCTTCATCCCATTCTATAATTCCTTCCAGTCCTTCTTCTCAGTTCTATACTGTTCCTATTAACAGCCCTACCAAGCTGAAGCCTGTATTACAGTTCTCAATCACATGTAGATGGCTATGGGTGCTGAAGACAGACACAACTCTGTCTAGAATCCAAAGAGCAACTCTGGATGTTTCTTCAAAGAAGCATCGTGAGTCATGTCTGCTGGATTCTAATGTACCAAGTGTAGAATGTTACAGGTAGGTAGATGATGAGTTGGAGAACTGATGGGCAGCCTCATGTGTGGATAGTACAATCTGGCCTCTGAAGAATACTTGTTCTACAAGGACATCAAACAAAGAAAACATAATAATAATAATAATAATATTTATGAATTTTTAAAAAATTGAAATACTTTTAAAAATAGTTACAATATATATTAGTATATTAAAGACTTCCAGAGATCATAATTCTTTTTAATCGATCTGTTGAGATTGCTCTATCATATCTGATGGAAACAAAGAATATCGCCTACCTATTAAAATTTGACACTTAAAGAAACTTGATCCAACATGAATAAGTATGTTCTATAATGAAATTACTAATAATGGAACTGTCAGATAAAGTACAGAGAACTCAGAAAATGAATATTCAAGATAATCATTATCTTTTAAGTGAAAATGGATAATAAGTAAATATGTTATTCATTGCAGCCAGGTGTGGTACTAAATGTCTGTAACCCAGGTATTCAGAAAGCTGGAGGCAGGAAGACTGCTATAAATTAAAGGCCAGAATGGGCTATAAAACAAGATTGTATCTGAAAACAAAAACAAAACAAAAATTAAATAAAAAAATAAAATAAGAAGAACCTTGGTTTGGGAGCAATCACCCTTCCCTGCAAAGTAAAAGAAATCATAACCAGGCAGAAAGCAAGGTGGGCAGGCACATCATCCTGTGAAGTTTGTCAAAACAAAAACATGAATTCCATTACATGTTCTTGTGTCTACAAAACTGTTTCAATTTTTCCAGCCATAAAAAGAATGTAAAACATAAAGGCTTTCTTAACTGATTAGCTACACAATAGCTGGGAACAGGCTGACATGTTCTCATAGACTGTGGTTTACTGTAATTCAGAGGATTCTGTGTTGACAAGGTTAAAATAAGTGTCCCCTTGTCATTCCACTTCTGGGAAGTACAGATAGCCAATTGTTTTCCAGTCACCTCTAGACTGGCTCATTCCTCAGATAATACGTTTTGAGCTTCGTGAAGCTTTTCTTACTTCAGGAAGATGTGCTTGAGGATATATGAGAACTCAGGTGGCTTATATAATGTGTGTTAGGGAAGAAGACCTTTGACTATGCCACTCCAATTGTCAAGAAGTATGGAAGCACTAAATTAATACCTGGTTGTAAGGTGAAGTTCAAACCAACAGTTGAAGTTATTCTAAAACTTTAAAAGGACAGTCTTAAAAGCTCAGCAGACAAAAAAACTTAAAACCTAAACTTACCTAAAGAAGATACAGCTTTATCCTTTAAAACTTTTGACTTGCATTTGCGCTTACAGCTATGAGCAGGAAGACGGTCAATTGTGATTTCTCCCACTGTGGGTTTGACATCAAACCACCCTATAAAACACAAACACCAGAGATATTTTAAAAAATTCATAACAATCAATAGCTCCATGATGGGAGTTTAGCTCAGGTCCTCTGGAAGATCAGCCAGTACCCTTAACTGCTGGGCCACATCTCCCTATTCCTGCCCCACTGGTAATTTTTGATGAGAAAAGTAGTCACTGTATTTTAAAATAATTACTTTAGAGGTAGTACATTTACATTTCTGCAGTTTTTTTTATTTTGTTGTTTGTATTTGTTTACTTGAATGTATGTGTTGTGGGGAGGCAGGGCTCGTGAGTACCATGGAAGTCAGAGAAAGGCTTACAGGAGTCTACTCTCTCCTTGTGGATCAAGCCCAGGTCATCATGCACTGTGCCACACTTCCTTTCCCTCTGAGACTTCTAGATGGCCCCTTCTGTTTTTAATAGGTTTTTATTCAAGATCTTATATAAAAAAGATAAATCATAAGTATAATTCATTCCAACAATCTTTTGGGAGAATGAATACACCTGAAGCATCATTACACAGTTCAAAATAAATCACATAGCGACAGCTTTCTAAGCCCTCCACTGCTGCCCAGGGTATCCTGCGAGGACATTGACAACAGTGAGGTAGGTTTACCTATTTATATCGTTCACATAAATAAATCACGCAGCATCTATTTTGTTTTTGCAGATGTGTATTTGCTTTTGTGTCAAAATTATTTATTTTAAACTTATCCTATAAGATGTAGCACTTGAACATTTTCTCTTAACCTCTAGAGGCCCTTTCCATCCTTGTATTTTATCCTACAGGAAGTTTACTCACTCACCACTCAAGCTCTCAGAGGAAAACAAACAGATAAACAAACAGACAAACAAACAAACTTAGTATCCTCAGCACTGCAATAAGGATTAACTATCAACTATCAATCGCTATCAACTGCTTTGAGGATAGAGTTTTAGAAAAACTTTTATAATCAGAAGTACCAAAAATCAAATGAGCACAGTGAAATGACTCAACGGGTTGAAAGGTTCAGGTGGAAGGAGAGAACTGATTTCACAGAGCTTTCCACTGACGATGTGTGGTGTGGTCTGCACACAACCACACAACCCTAAACACATTCAGAGAGAGAGAGAGAGAGACAGAGACAGAGAGAGACAGAGAGAGACAGAGAGAGACAGAGGCAGAGAGACAGACAGAGACAGAGAGACAGAGAGATGGAAGAAGAGAGAGAGGGAAGGAGGGAGGGAGGGTGGGAAGGAGGGAAGGAGGGAAGGAGAGGCAGAGAGAGAGAGAGACAGACAGAGAGAGACAGAGACACAGAGACAGAGAGATGGAGGAAGAGAGAGAGGAGAGAGGGAAGGAGGGAGGTAGGGAGGTAAGGAAGGTAGGGAGGGAGGGAGGAAGGGAGGGAGAGAGAGAGAGAGAGAGAGAGAAGAACCATTTTGCCTGCTTCTGCGAAAGCTTGCCTGTCAGGCAGAGTCAAGTCAGGCTAGTGTCTACCGACAGATTTCCTGGCCTGCTGTTGCATGAAACCATAGGAGGGGATACACTTGAAGCTCAAGGTGAGGGGCTGAATGTTCTGTCAATCTTGGAGGAAGGAACAAGGAGGAATAGGGAGGCCTGTAGATGGGAACAGATATGTATGTCAGCCATTGTCTCTGCTGGCTTGTGACTTTGTTTCCCATGATACTGTAAAAGTATATAACGCCTATGAGAATTAAACTCCTGCTGAAGGAATGACGGAAAGCCCTCCCAATTTCTAACCTTTGCCTCTGAGTCTTCTTTTCAAGCTTTCCCTTAATTCTCACGCCCGCTCAGAGGATTGCTCAATTTTGTACCCACTGGACTGATACAATACACACACATACACAGAGACAAATACACACACATACATACATACACACACTCAAACACACTCACATACTTGCAAAATGAAAAATACAAATCAACCAGACTTTAGTATCAATTAGTTAAAGAGGGAGAAAAATGATCATGGCTGTATGAAGGTGTGTTCAAAAGAAAACAATATACAGGAACAAACATGGACTGTTAAATGAAATAAAACATTCAGTAGGGCCTGGTTGCTTGTTTTAGAAGTAACCTAGCTGGGATGTGGAGACTCATGTCTTGTGCTCCTAGCTTTTGTTTTTATTTGGTTGTTTTGTCTTTTTAATTTGTTTGTTCTTAAGGGAGAGAGTAGGAAGGTATAGAGCTGAGATTTAGAAAAGTAGGGAGGGTCTAGGAGGGGGTGGGGGTGACTGCAATCAGGATACATTGTATGAGAAGAACCATTTTCAAAAAAAATGGGAGGGAAGACATGGAGAAACTAGGGCGCATTGAGAGAGAGGAACTGCATCATAATATGTTGTAAGAAAAATACTTTTCAATAAAAGAAAAAAGATAGTTTCTCTGAAACACAACAAAATTTTAAAAAACCCACATAGAAAAGAAAAAAAGACATGTTGTATAAGGCATACATGTATGGGGACATAAGTACATGATAATGAACTTGCCTAGAATATATAAGGCCCCGGACTCAGGACTCAATCGCTCATACAACACACGCACAATATGTAAACATGAGTGTGTCTATGTGTGGTTAAAATTGAGAATAACATGATAGTACTCATAGCTTAAATCTACTTTAATAAAAGGAAACTTTCAACAAAAGCAGGGAGGCATTGGTTTCCGTGGGTGGAGTGTGTGGTGAGCTCAGTCAAGAAGGGGAGGTGTCGGTAATACTCCACTTCTTAAACTCTATCAAGATGCGCAAGTGCCTAATACCAGCATCAGCTTCTACAACTGTTCATGTATTATATACAATGGATGTATGACACATTTTGCAGCAAAATTATAATGTTGAAAACATTCACATTTTGAACATAAAATTCTGCAAAAGGATTCATGACTTGTATTCTTTGTTTGCTCACAAAGTCATGAATAGGACCAGAGACCATAACAAGTCGAAGAAGAGAAATAATATAACATAGGAGTCTAGAAAATGAACACAGAAAGGGTAGACTAAACCTCACACTGCACTCACGTGTGTGCTATCCAAATACCCTTAATATGGAGAAAAATTCAAGGTGCAGCCTTCCACCTTCCAGATACCAGGGAGAAAACAGTTCTGTCCTTCAGAAAATGTAGTTCAAAGGAAGAAATATTCTAATGACACGCATGTTTCTTAGAGAGTTGGTATGCTATAGAAACGCTCAGTTTTCTATGTTTGAAATACAGGCAGTGGATAAGATATATGATAAACATTTTAAAAAATAGGCAAAAAGGAAGCTAATGATAAAGACAGAATGCCACTTACACTTTCCCACCTGCCTGGGACAACTGACAGATAGTATGACAAGAGTTTAAGAAGACTTAAGATGACTTTGGGTGAGCCTTTGGAAACCTGCCCTTCCATCCACATACCAACAAATGTACTGTGGCTAAAAAGATCTCTGGCCATTTTCTTCCCAATACGATCCAAAATGATTCACGATAATCTACGTTTTTCCCAACAGCTTAAGAATCACTTTTTGTCAAATGTTCCTGCTCTCTTGAGTTATAGTTGACATGTGTTTTCTGTAAAAGTTTAATGAATAGACTGACAATTTTTATTGCTAAAAATCAGTATCTATCCCTATGTAACTTGTGCTTCTACAAAAAGGAATGGACTGACAAGTAATCCACTTCAGTAATAATAAATCATTTTACTGCCTGTTTTTCTCTCATTTCAGCTTAGGAACAGCATTTTTGATTTCCAAAGCACTCACCTGTCTCCAGGGAAGCCTTACCTGGATTTAATTTCCTGCTTAATTTTCTTTGCAGCATTTGCAAAAGGATGAGGAATTCTATCTTGAGTTCATTGCTGAGCATATTAGGATTGCTTAGTAGTTCCGATAACCTAATGTTATTTTTAATAGACTTGGATACTGTACTCCTGGGAACCAGGGGCAAACGCATTTGGTAACTATAGTCTGTGAAATTAGCATAATCTTCCTGGACACTTCTAATTCTGGAAACAAGAAAGGAAATATCGTTGGCAAACTATGTATTAGTAGCGAGCCTTGTGTCTTCAAAAGTTTACATTATATTAAGCTGTTGGAAAAAATCTCAAACTACTTACTCTTTATGTGTTAATAAAGTGTAAATCTCCTGAATCAGTATTTCAGGCACTCCAGCCTTGCAATGAATTGTTCCATGAATTAGTTCTTTAGGTAGTTTAAATTTTTTTTTCGCAAGAAACTTTAATAGAAAGAAAATATTTCATCATCAGAAGTTCTAGAAAAATAATCAAATGCTATGAATTTATTTCAATGGACTCTTTTCTCTTTTGAACTAATCCTTTATGTTAATTATCAACATTCACTATTATTTCTTCAGGAAAGCCACAATTATACACCACACTGTCATATACTTAATTTCATAGTTTATTTATAGTCTGTATATATAAACAACTGGAATTTGACTAAGCAGTTATATCATAGACTTAACATAGTCTCTCTCTCTCCCCCTCCCTCCCTCCCTCCCCC
>NW_021620984.1:486106-510603 GCF_004785775.1 Grammomys surdaster
CTCTCTCTCTCTCCTGTCTTTGTTTCTCACATAGATATATAGTATACTTTCTAAAACAAACTTCACAGCAAACTCTTGTCAATATAGTGCCTTACCTTCTCTATTTGTGCCCAATTGTCCAACTTGACTTTTAAGGAGGTACCATTTTCAAAGGATGATAATCGAAGGTCCCAGGGGTAATATATACAGAATATCTCTGCAACTAGGTAGCCATTCGAAAAATCCCTGATACATAACAATAAGGAAACGGGGGAGAGGAGTGTAGTTAAGATAATTATATGATTAATGGTTAATATACCATATTGACAAACTATCTGGAAAAAACTCGTGTTGGTTCATTTCTCTGTGAAGGACTCTCAGTGGGAAAGCAGTTTGCTAAAAGTACTAAGGCTTTGGTGTTCATTTAATGAATCCTCCTAATTATTATATTTATCAATGTTGCCAAGTGATTTAAATGCTTATTGAAAGTTTCATAGATGTTTGAAAACCCAATACTGGCATTATTAGTGTTCCTGCCAAAGATCTATGGTTTTCATTTTTATGGAATTTTGTTCACATTCCATAGAAACAGCCGGTTACATTCACTGTAGTTTCCGTTAAACCGCAACTTTTAAAAATCTCGGGTAACTAGATACATTTTCTACAGGAGGGTAGACTGATCCTTAATACAAACAAAACAAAAACCTTGTCTTATGTAATTATCAAAGCATTCCGGATTAGCTTAACTCTACAATTTAATGATCAGATGAATGAAATCAATGAACAAAATGTTACATGTTTTTCTGGAACTTCCTTTCTTGATATGTATGCCTTGTGGCACTAGTGATCAGGGGCATGGATGGGGAGGGTGTCTCCATGAGAAGCAAAAGCAGAGGCCAAGGCAGCTAATTCCAGGCTTAGGGGAGCCTGACTGAGGCTGCAGGTCGCCTAGGGGAGGGTGAGACCTGGGGAGGAGAGGGTGAATCATTGGGTCCTGTCTGGCTTCAGCACCTGGTGACATTCCTAGGGAAGAAGCTGAGATCCAAGCCCTGGAGCCAGCGCAGGACAGAACGACTCAGGCGGGAGCTCCTCGGGGGATGTGGATATACCAGACATTTCTTAGGCTTCTTTCTGGCGGGAACTGCTGGTGGTGTAGGTAAGGTTGTCTTGGATGATTCTGCCGCCGGCTGTGGTAAACACTCCTCTGCCTGGCCGGCCATGGTGCTTTGTGAGGTTTCTATGGCAACAGACCAGCTGTGCGCTGATAGGGGTAGGGATGGAGGCCTTAATGTCAAGGGGCGGGGCTTCGTTCTCCAAGAAGGCTCTTTGTTAATAGTAAAGTTTAGGATGTGACTCAATGTATTGGAGTCAGTAATCTCTGGATCCATTGAACCTTAACAGTCTGAGGAACTTAACATGAAGACAGAGCTTCAAGTGTAAGTTGTTGGCTTAAATTGCACTATGTTGAAAAATCTTGGTGGTGCTATGTAATATTTTATTGAATGTTTATTTGTATATTTGATCATTTATAACATTGACTAATGTTACTTTGTATATGGTTAAAATGAGGGCTGGGGAAACAGCTCAGATGGTTAAGGCTTGCTACTAAACCTCATTTATTTTGTTCAATGGGAGAGTGAGAAAACTAACTTTTTACAACACATGAACACGTGGCACATAATTGCCCATACAGGCACACACACTAAAAAATGTAATTCTTAAAGCGTAGGCATGGAAGAGAGAAATGAAGTAGTACATTTTCTCTTTGCCCAGTGATATGTCTTATCAACGACTCATTCCTTTAATGACTGCCTTTAAGAAGTGATGTATACCATCGCTGTCAACTGTTATAGTTCCTACTTTCATAGGACCAATATGTGATCCTCACTATCATATTAGATAACACTGATATGGGCTCTACCACTGTGGCAACTCCTTAGGAGGTACAGATATATTTATATAAGTAAAAAGAATCACCTTCACTGACAAGTGCTGCCATACTAGTATGTATATACTTATATATATATATTCCTCATATAACACAGACATGTACATGTAACTATTATTTTTGGGGCAAGCCTAGGAATTGGTTCTTCTTCTAATTAGCTATATGACTTTGGGTCTCCTTTCACCTTCCTCTGTCTTTCCTGAGGGAAAACGTGGACTGGGGACCACCTTTCTTGACTTCCTTTCCAGGTGGTACACCAATGGTGCCCAGCTACCCAGAGAAGAGACTGGGAACCACAGCATCAGTCCCAGACCCCGCTTTCCCCTTCTAGTATTGCAAGCAGTGGCAGGAAAATGCAGGCAGCAAACTCTGCCTCTCTCCTCTCTGAGCTGGTGAATTATTGGTGGCACCCAAACACTGCTGAAGAGAGGCAGAACGCTGTACCTTGTGCATGTGAGTGTGTGCGTGTGTGCCTGGATGTTTATCTAGGTCTCTTAATGGAACAAGGAACAAGTAATTTGTCCTGAGGAAATCTAGCAAATATTCTCAGAGGAATTAACCTTCGAATCTTTGAATTGGATTTCAGAAGGCTGTAGTACTCTGGTGGATTAAGACACAGTTTCAGAACCTGAAGAGCTAGGGAGATGGTTCAGTGGCTAAGATTATATACTGCTCTTGTAAAGGACTGAATTCAGTTCTTAGGCAGCTCACAGTCACTATAACATCAGTGCTAGGGAATCAGACACCTCAGGCCTCTATAGAGAGCCTGAACTCACAGGTACATATCCACACGCAGACATAAACACATAACTAAAATACTATTTTAAAGAGAAGCTTTAAAGAACTTGTTCTTCTAATTAGCTGTGTGACTTTGGGAAAGTTAATTAACTTACTTTATTTATCTGTTATGCAAATAAGAAAAAACTTAGGAGGGTTTTAAGGATTAAAGATAGAAGTCAAATATATAGTTCTTAAAGCAATGGAAGAAAGAGGTAGTAATTTGTCCTTGGTGTAAATCACCATTTCTATGACTCTGGAAATATGTTTCATAATAGGAGAAACTGGAGTTTCATATGGAATGAGTGATAGAGATCTATGGTTTTTTAAAAACACTTTTAATAAAAATAGAATCACACTTTCTCCTTTCCTCTCTCCAGACTCTATCCTCCCTTGAACCATTTCCATACCTGCACTATCAGGTTGATAGCCTTCTTTTCTTTAATATTATTATATACACACATCTATATCCATGTGTGTGAACAAACACATATACCTCAAGTAAAGATTTTCCTCACGGCTAGCTTGCCTATCTCTTATTAAAGGTATCTGAAGAACTAGCTGCTTCCTGTTTGTTGGACTAAGTTAGTGTTGTATCTTAAATGCAAGTGATATAGCACACACACACACACACACACACACACACTGCTGAGTTTGTTTTTCTTAGTGGTGCATATATTCTAAGCATTGCAACTCTAAAGGAAAAAGGTACTTGACAGTTGGGAGCCAAGGAATACCATTTAAAATACCAATACAAATTCACACATGAGATTTTATTGGGAGGGAAAATCCCGGGAGGATGGCTGCCTATGCACTCGTGAAAAGACAGCAAGGAATTCAATAATAGAGAGTGATTTATATAGATTTTTTTTAAGGGGTGGCGTTTTCCAGGACAGAGACTTTCAGGGTGAGGATTGGTGAGATTCCAAGTCCTGAGCTTGAGATGCGTAGTTTTTGGAGGGTTTTTTTCACTCCCTTTTCCTACATCAGGCCCATGGGACAGGAATGGAAGACAGTCCCTGCTGTAGGCAGCTTTAGCTAAGGTGACATCCCCAAAGAGCCACTTGGGGAGATGGGGAGGAGGTATTGTCATAGCTGTGGCAGCTCCTGTGGTGTTACCTCACTGGGCTAAGGCAGTGGCAGTCCTCGTTGCTCACCACTCCTGAACTACATATATGATTTCAAAACTGGCCACTTTGCATTGGATAATCAATAAAGAGGTTCGCCCCTGGGTAAAGCTAGTTTTACTCTCAACACTTAGAAGTTTCCTGTAGTTCTTTGTCTAGGTCTGGGGACTCCATGAAATCTTCAACCTTCCACGTTAACATGTCCATAGATATTTCCACTGTTTTATGAATATTGGGAAATAAGTAACTCATTAGGCTTACAGAAAGTATTTATTCATAAAGACTCACACAGGATTTGGTTGCTAAGACCTACAGATACAAATTAGCTATCCACTGATGTTTAATTCTGGAGTCTTACTCTGAAGCTAGAATTTTATTTCTGTAATGTGTCCGTTGTTAAGTATATGCATCTCTGGTACAACATGCTTTCTATGCTGCTAAGCTAGGATTCTGACACCTCTTTTGCTTAACATTTGTAAATTGCCAATAGTGGAGACGGAAAAATCCAGGAGGCTAGAGGAAGAGAGTCTGGATTTGCTGGTCCTCCTTTGCTTGCTAGTCACTTCCATGTTGCCATAACAACAAAGCCTTACTTGGCACTGGCAATAACTTCCTTTATCCAAATGAATTTTTCTTTCTTTTTTTTTATTTTTTTCCCACTCTTTCCTGGTTTCATCATACTCTCACAGGGATTTGAGAAACCATTCTCAAGTAGTCCTGAGAAGTTTGAGACCCAGATTTTGTTCTCAGATTTTGTCCCTGGAGTTTCTGCAATGCAGCACTAGCAACAGGCAATCTCTGCTCAGAATTCTGAGTTTATAGAGCTTCACCTCCAAGCTCCAGGCTGTTTTAACTTCAACATCCACAGTGATGTTGGTAATGCTTCCAGAAGCATCAAGAGCAGTAGTAATTTGATGTTCCTGTTTTAGTCGCTCAGTTTTTAAGCATCTGCTTAATACACTTCTTACATTAAGTCCTCTTGGGGATTGGTACACAGAACAACTTCTCTTTTCTGAAAGGATGCTGACTGATACCTGAAGAAAAGATATCCACTATTACTAGTTCACCTGCCTTTTACTACGGCATCTAAGGAACTAGCTGCTTCCTGTTTGTTGGGTTGTTAGTATTTTAAGTGTTAGAAGACAATTTCCTGAGTTCAACCATCTCAGGAACAAGTTCCATCTTGCTGGCAGGGCCAAGACTGAGTTTATGTTCCCAGGACCCAGGACATATCCTGTCCTGTTTCCTGAGGTTTTCATGTTTGTCTGTTAACCAGTAAAGGATATAAAGAGGGAAATTGCTGTTATCCCATTACCTAAACTAAGGCACATAAATAGTGAATGTATTATTGCTTGTCTTGACTTAATTGACTACATGCATTTTGCCTGCTCCTTTGTTCTCTGATCATTCTAAATTTCAGACCAGAGTCCAGGAGTAGACCTGACTGCAAAAGCAGAATCAATACCCTGAAACCAAGTGATCTGGGTAAGACCTAGTCAGCAATGTTAACTGCCTTGCTTAACCCCTTGTGTCAAAATATGGTTGGTCACTGCAATAATTCACCCTGCTTCCCCCTCTACTTACATTCCCATCCTATAAAAATGTACAATCTCACTTCATGGATGTGATGCAGATTACATATTGGATGCCTCCTTGCCAGTACAGAAAATGAAGCTTCCTTTTTAAGCTTTTGTCTCTGAAGTGAGTTTTCTCAGCTTCCATCCCAAACCAACAGTGAGCCCCTTGAGATGCGACTCCTCTAACAGCTGTGATGGTATATTTCTAGCTCCTTGATGTGGATGAGTGGCCAGGCCCTGCCCTAAAGGAAAAAAAAAGTGCTATGTGATTTTGTGTTATTCTTTGGCTCCCTGACTGCTGGGATACCTTTCCCTTCAGAGCTGTAACATTTAAAGTATAGCATCATAAATGCAGGGAATAGTGTGACCGTCCATGAGATGTTACAACCTCACAAATCTCTGCTGGCCTTAGGGGCAGAGGGCAAACATTTTTCTGCCCTCACTTGAATTGGGTCAACAAATGGGGTATGATTACTGGATCCCTCCAAGATCGAAGATTGGAAAAGAGTTTTATTTGGAATTGCTGAGAACAGTTCATTTGCATAACATTAAAGGTTACAATAAGAGACAATTCTGTTAAGCATTGTGAAAGGTATGAGGGTTTTGCTTCTTTCTATGGAGTTTTTATGTTCTGTTCTCTGTAGAGATCATCTGAAGAGAGTTACCCTGTCTATGTCGTGGATCCTGCAGAAGACTCCAAATTCTGGGAACAGTTAGAATACACTTCTTAAGAGTGATTATAAGATTTAATTGTTTACCTAAATATTCCAATCACTCAAATGATATTAGTAGGTTGGATAATTTTGAAGCTAATATGTCTAGAAATTCATTCATCTACTCATAGAATGAGTTACTCTACCATGTCCACAATAATATCTGAAAATACATCCCTCCCTTTGTCTACACAGATGAAACTGGATAATGTTGACTAATGGCAATTGACTTCTCAGCCAACATATGCAGGTCTTAGCTGCTGGACTTGGGATCTGAGGACCTGAAAGAATAGGGCAGACTACAGTGTGTTGTTCCAGACAATCTCACTTTTGCTTTGTTGTACTTTTAGACATGAATGTAGGAAAGAAAGCAATGATAGAAGGAAGGTTGTTTGAGTTCAGAAAAGCATAATTTTAAAAAAAAACATGTAAATAAACATTACTAAGCACATGGTAACTATTATCAGAGTAGTCTTTTCCAAGAACTTTCTGAGGACAGCCCAATTTAAACATAATTGCTTGGCATGCATTAGTAGATTATATCTGGGAAAGCATGAACGCAAGGCTGAAAGCCATATGAAGGTTCAGGGTACGCTGACTAGAGTGAGTTCTATAGCTATACTCTGAGATCCAACAAAAATAAACATGTCTTATAAGTTGAATGTAAAAGTTTGTCATGCGAGGTATAAAATCAAGTCCAAGAACAATCCAGGAGACACAATTCACTTGAGGTAAAGGGCTTTCTGCCCTTTTTCCTGAAGTTTCTCTCACAGTTCCCCAAGGCATTGTTCACCATGGGTTGTTCTTTTGTGCCTGTGTTCCAACAAATGGCAAATCAACACTAAGCTCAAGAAGCTATAATGAGCTATAACTGTCAGTTTACAAACAAAAACTCCAGTGGGGATAAATATCTTTGTTTTTCTTAACTATACAGAGTTCCTAATTGTGCTTTTAGAAGAGTAAACCAAGCACTGTAGAGTGGCCAAAGCTAAGCTATTGGTTCTTGTACTATTGGAGGGCTTCCGGGCAGGATCGCTTGGGATTTAATAATAAAGATACAACAAGGAGATATCTGTAAAGTCTAAGGCTGAGAGCCTGTTTTTTAGGGCAGTCCCTCAGCTAGTCCACCACACTCAACCAAAATTCCCTGCCACCGGGTCTTTCCATGTGGCTTTCTCTCTGCTCTACCTCTCTGCCCTGTGCCCTTTCTGCATCCATCTCCCTGTTTTTCTCTTCCTCTCTCCTCCCCAGCTCCAGCCACCAGCTCTTTATTCCTCAAATAGTCACACTTCTTTCTCATTAAAAAAAAAAAAAAAGCTATTAGCATGATGGGAGAGATGCTTCTCCACCCAGGAAGCTTGCCTTGATTTTTACGCAGAGGAGGTAACTACAAACATTTACATAATCATGGCACCTCTAGCATAGCAATTAATAATAGAGAAAAAAGGAACACACCTTCATAGCCAGGTAATAGAATATGTGAGAGGTAGATTACCCCAACATTGGACTCTGATTACCTGAAGTTAAATATTGGTTTGTGATGGTTGTAGGAGCTGCAGTAAAGAGAAGCACACCAAAATCCTAAGCCTTACAGCTTCTCTGGGAAGACTGACACTCAGCTAGCTTACTCCAGTTTATTCAAACATTATACAAGGTTAATCGGGGCTGGGAAAGGTCCCAGCTACTAAAGTTATCTTGCCCTTGCTGCTCATGAGAGCAGAGAACTCACACAAATCTCAGTCACTTTTGACAATAATCAAACATAAGAAATTCAGGTTTGTCAGAACTGATTTAGGACCAAGATTCGTGCAGCTGCAAACTCTCACCTAGCACCAAGTGCAGACATTCCAGAGAAAACATTTCTTCAAGGTTCAAACAATCTCATAACAATTTCTCAGCCTCTATTGACTGATCCAAACATAGCAAAGGCTTTGCTGATATATTTCACTCAAAGCCAGACATAAAGGCTTTACTATCCGTATCACTTAAGTTAAAATATAAGAGAATTAGTGTTGTAAGGGTTCAAAATTGATGAAGACCCCCAGACTTAGATAATACGCAAAAACAAAGAGCGCTTATTCTGCAGAAACAGCCAGCATGTGGGGGTCAACCATTCTTTGAAATGGCAACCCCAGACAAAGGCATGCAAGCCTTTCTATAGAGAACCAGGAGAACTCTCTAGAAGGATTAGGTAATCTAAAGGTTCATTGGTGGGTGCTAGGGGGTAACAAGTGATCAGTGGTCTGCTGTCCTATGTCACAAGTGTTTAATCATGTTATTAAATAGGGCTGTCCAGTACAGAGGGCCCATTCTGAGATAAGATATTTCCCCATTTTTGTGGTTATCCCCATGCTGTTCTTTGGGTAAGGATTTTATGATTTTATTCTGGATTTTATGGTCTTTTCCTAGAGTTGGTGTCTTATGACTTAGTTTCTGGGACTCATAGGCTATTCCTGAAGCTGATGCCTTATGGATTTTTATTTAAATCAGGCCTGGTCCTTAAAATGGAGACAAATGAGGTCCTTGAATAGAGACAAATGGGTTTTATGTTGTCCTTTCAGTTTACTAAGGTGTGTGATGCTAAATAAGCCTTAAAAACTAAAATGTCTTGGTGGCCTAACACATTTTGTTTGTGCTTTGTGTCATGGTTTAAGAAGCAATTTTCATATTCAGGGATTGATTGTCTTAGATGGGGGTTTCTGTTGCTATGATAAAACACCAACACCAAAAGCAACTTGGGGAGAACAGAGCCTGTGAGGTGGTGGACCCTGAGAGGAAGCCTGGTAAGACCGAGCTAGGGCTTGAAGTCCCAGAGACCCAGAAGGGATGGTAGGAGCTTCACATGCCCCGACTCCATGGTCCTATCACGTAGCCACAGCCCCCCATAGAGAGAATTGCAGCTGTCAGTCACATAGGGGAAGTGCCCACAAATCCCTCATGTAGATGAGACATCTCAGGCCAAGCCAATAGGAAGCACCTGCTGTCAGATCCAACACATGACAAAACTGTCTATAAGATCCTATCCAGGTGGAATAAAGATGTGTGAGAATTACTCCATCATCTGAGAGCATCTGTCATAAGAGCTGTAACACTGCCTGGGAAGAGAACGATCTCTTGAAGCTTTCACCACCAGAAGCTCCCTTGTACTCTGATTGCTCACTAGCTAGCTCTCTGACGGCTCTGCTTGGCTCAGCAGCTTAGCAATGTCACAGAGCAACAGGGGCTAGGACAGCAGCAGCAGCCATGGCAGCATGTGGTGGAGGCGCTTCCCCCTCCCTGCTGTGCCTTTCCCCTTTGCTTGAACTCTCCCATTGGATCTGGCCATAGGTCTCTGAAGATAGCATCTACTACACAGATGGACAAGAGCCTGTATCAATTTACAGTTTTGCATCACACTCCATTACTAATGGAAGTCAGGTTAGAAACAAAAACAGTACAGGAGCCCGGAGACAGGAGCAGATACAGAGTCCATGGAGAAGTGATGCTTACAGGCTTGTTTTTCATGCCTTGCTCAACCTGATTTTTTATTATAGCACCTGGGACTACCAGCTAAGGGATTGGCACTGCCTACAATGAATTTGGACCTCCTTCAATCATCAAGACAATCACACACCCTTGCATACAGACCGATTTGGGGGTGAGAGGGATTATTTTGTCAATTAAGTTTCTCTCTTCCCAAATGATTTTAGATTGTGTTAAGTTGATATAAAACTACCTAAGCACAGTGAGCCAGGAAGGTGCCGAAGGGCCCTCTTGGGTCATGTATCTTCTGATGTTGCCATGGAACAACAGAAGATATACAATGGCTTTCACCCTGCAAAAGCTGTAAGTGGAACACATCACTTACATTCATACATTTCAAATGGTTTCAGCCAACATGTATGAAAATCTAAATCAGAGGAGCCTCGGCAGTATTTCACCAACATGAGTGCCCATCATGGACATTGTCATTGGGTGTTTCTTTGGAAAAGAAATTGGATCCTCATCTGTAAACAAAATTTATGGTGATGAAAGAAGATTGGGTTTTCTGTAGATTGTCCATGAAGATTCTACCACAGATTCCACTTGGAAGATTCTAGGTGGGAAATGATCTTGAGGACATTCTATCAATAATTTTATTTCTTTGTTTCCCCATTTTTTTCTTGTTGGTTTACTTCAAAATTCTGACATTACCAAACTGGATGATTGAAGGTGTTAGAGAAGTCTCTTGCCAATATGATGACAAGACTTTAGTCATGAATTGAATTAAGTTGACATTTCATTTGCTGTTACTAAGCAGCAGCAGGCACTCTTGTATCCCATGTGCACTTGTAAAACTTCCTCACAATTTCTTACAAGGAAAGGTAATAACTGAGTAATGAAGAAAAGAAATAAGATGGAAGTCCTCATAAATCCCTGGCATGAGATATTTCTATCGTATTGGTATCTACTGCTATATAATAGAATTATTTTTACACTTACCAATTAAATCATATAAAATACACTTTTTCTATACATTCTTATGGAGAAGTATGTGGGCTGGGCTCAACTTGTTCTGTTTGTTGTCTCAGTTTAAAGTCGCTAATATGGTTTCAGGTCTTTGTCTACTGCATCTCGGCAGCATGACCTAAGATGGCCACATGTACTTGTTTTAATGAGGATACCTAGCATAGGTTCATGCACTTCAATATTTTGTTTCCAGTTTGTGCCCCTGGAAGATTTAGAGAACTATAGCCGTACTGAAGGGTGTCTACCACTGGATGTGGTCTTTAAGGTTTCAAACCATATGGTCATCCCCTGTGTTCTTTCTCTGTTTTGTGATTGTGGTTCAAGATGTGAACTCTCAGTTTGCTGTTACAACTGCCATGCTGCCTGCCTGATATCATGCTGCCCTACTTTGATAGTGACAGACTCTTCTCCCACAAGAACAGGGGTTCTCAACCTGTGTATCATGACCCCTTTGGCAAATGTCCATCTCCAAAAATGTTTACATTATGATTCATAACAGTAGCAGAATTACCATTATGAAGTAGCAACAAAAATAAGTCTGTGCTTGGGGGGTGGGCGGGTCATCACAACATGAGGAACTGTATTAAAGTGTCACAGCATTAGGAAGATTAAGAACCATCACTTTATGACTATAAGCCCAAATAAGCCCTTTATCTATTAATCACATTGGTCAGGGAGTTACATCAAAGGAATAGAAAATTAACGAATACACCACACTCAGATGGTTGTTTTTGGTATTGGCTGTTACAAAGCCAACTTTCTCATCTTTCAGTAGTCCAACCTAGGCTTCTTCCCTTCATGGTCTTAAGTCCTTCACATGAAAACAGAAGCTGAAGTTTGCAGTGGTATTTCTTAGTTTTGGCAAGAAACAAGACCCATCCAAACATGAATCAGAGTAAAGAGACAGTCACATAGCAAAGATGTGTGCAGTAAGAAGAAGAATTCTTCTGACAGTTTCAACAACTATACAGTCCCCTGTGCCTGTCTAAAGCCAGTATAATTTAATTTTCTCCAGGTAATTTTCCCAGGAAGGGTTTAAGACAGTGGTTCTCAACCTTCCAAATGCTGTGACCCTTTGATACAATTCCTTATGTTGTAGTGATCCTTGATCCACAACATTATTTTTGTTGCTACTTTATAATTTTTCTACTTTTATTAATAATAATGTAAATATCTGTGTTTTCTGATGGTCTTATGTGACCCCTGTGAAAGGATGGTCTTGCAAGTGACTTTTGGGCTCAAGTACATTTTAAAATAATTTTGACCTATGGAAACCATATATTGAGAGTGAAAATTGGACAAACTGCATGCTCATGTTTGCAAAAAGTCTACCCTAAGGAGACTTTACTTTTTGTTATCTCGAGCTTCCCTTTCCCAAGTGAAATTTGGCCTAACTCAGACAGTTCAGCAATCTCTCTTTCTTTGGGGGGGGGCAACTGTTCAGATGACCTAGTTAATCCAAACCTCCTCACTTCTGCTCCACTGTTTCCAGTGAGGACATCTGCCTCTGAGAAGTCAGTAGTTCTAGAGAATCTACTCTCCACGTGTGTTCACCGGCCAGCATCTGTCCCCTGCAAGTCTTGAGTGTGTCAGGAAAGCAAGTGTTACAGAGAGGTCATGGGGCCGGGATGTGCTCATATCAAAAGGATTTTCATATCAAAGAAGGCTCTTAATATTAAAGGCAGAAGATGTTGACTTCCAGATACCATGTGGCCACTTTGCTTCTTCTGCCTAGAACACACTCTTGTGCATCTTACCTCTAAACTACATCTCCATGAACAATTAATGTAAAAAATTATTCTTTCAAGAAGTAACTAAAACTTTTGGTGTGGTTATAGATGTGTCTATCTTTAGGACTCTATGCAGACCTGTAGTTACGCAAATAATCTTTCATCAGTCTTTTTGGACGTTGCTTTTCTATAGATGGTACTGTGTTATGGTCATATGCATCTCATCAATCAAAGACACATGTATGTCATTTTCCTCTTAGGGAATGTTAACCTGCCTCTTCTAACCTCCTTCCAGTAGGGAGTACATGTAACTGTATGTGGAAAGAAAGCCCTCTTCCTCCTAGTGTGAAACAAGAGAAAGTAGATATGGAATTAATCCATCTACTTCCTTGATCATTGGCCCTATCTCAAAGAATGAAGCCAAGGAATGCATTTATCAAGAGAGTGACCCTGTCACTTAAAGTGCAGACTCTACGGAGTGAGGGAGCCCTAGAACACATTCTTCTGAGACAGTGATTGTGGCACTCTCTCTTACTGTATGAATTGATACCCCCCCAGAATGTAACTCAGGCCTTCATCACTGAGTCATAGAGTCCATTTTCTTCAGTGTGTTATTGTTAGGTTCTGATAGTGTTTGAACTAGGAGAAGACTACAGTAATGTAAGAAAGCTGTGAAGGCATCCCTTCAGAAACATCTCTTGAGAAGGTTTGCAAAGAGCTCTCATAGGTGTTTAGCCTCCTATGTTGCCTGTGTAAGGGCAGGACTTGCTTTCATGCCTTCTAACGTTTAGTCTACCACAAAACTTACTATGTGAAAGTAAATTTGAGATCTCTCTGCAGAGGAGGAGAGATTACCTTTCTTTTATGAATTGATCATTACAATAGCAAGTACATAAGTCATCTTTATTTCAAAAAGCATATTAGTTGCTCTAATTTTTTGACAACATTAAAAACACAGGTAACCAATGACACTAGCTGAAATTACAGTTAACCAATTAAATGTAACACAGGATGAAATTTATATTTAAAATAAAATTTTAGCAAAATTATGCAACTTTGTTTCCACTCTATAATAAAAAAAAACATAAAATGAATAAACTCCCATCTTTCCCCTAAATCAAGAAGAAACACTGAGAATGCTGAGATGGTATAGATATATTAAACATAATCCAAAGACTGTAAAAATTGATAAACAGTACCACTGAGTATTCTTCAGATGAAAATCCACTGAGATTTTATGGCTTTCCTGGGCACCATCACCTGTATCATTCTATATTTTAAAAAGAAAACGATATAGAAAATTTTGATTTCTGAAGAATGTGAAACTATTTACTCTGTTATCGATACTGTAAGAAATTCTGCAGCAATGTTGGTAACTGAAGCTGAGGGATAAGATGAAACCTTTGTCTTCCTATGTAGTTGCGGATGCAGAGTCGGCACAGTTGGCAAAGAGAGCTTGGAGTAGCTACAAGAAGACAGGAACACATTTATTAACAACAAAATTAGTGTTTACACATGGTAAGATATAGTAATTAAAAGCATAACAAATTAATTTGGTTGATGACAAATGTCTTTTATTATTATATTGCCTTTATTTAAGAAATCTTGAGACATATGTCATGAGATCTCATGACTAAGAAATGCCCCATACATGTTCTTTAAAGCATTAAAGTTCATAGTACTGGAGAGGTGGCTCTGCAATTAAGAGCACTTGGTGCTCCTACAGAGGACTTGGGTTTAGTTCCCAGCACCCACGTGATAGCTGACAACCATTCTTAATTCCAACTCTAGGGGATCTGGTGCCCTCTTCTGACTTCTGTAGGCACCAGACAGTCAAGGTACTTACATGCGCACAGACAAAATACACAACATACAAATAAATAAGAAAAGACATAATAAACTTAAGACTGCCAAATAACTGTTTCACTGAAATTTTCATGACAAATTCTGATCTTTAATGGAGACCGAAATCAAAGGAACTAAGATACATACCAAAAGGCAAAATTTTAAATTACAATTATATTTCTGATCTTAGGTTTACAAATTATAACAGAAAAAAAGTCTTAAAGGTAAAAATATTTCCTACAGAACATGTACCACACCTTATAAAATGGGGCATGGATGGGCTGGGGATGCACAATTGGGTAAATGGCTTGCTAGAGTACATGGAGATCTACTTATAGACACAGCACTGCATAAGCTAGGCATGGTAGTGCATGTCTGTAACTCCAGCCCATGAGAGGCAGAGGCAGAGGATTAGAATTTAGTAAGTTCCAGGCAAGCCTGAGATGCAGGAAACTCTGCCCTCCACCCCACAAAAAAAGCAACAGGAAGGAAGGAGCGGTTGGGAAGTACTCAGGTGCCCTTAGATGTGGTTCATTGGTAGAGAACTGTCCTAGTGTGTGCTGCTATGCTATGTGCTAGACCTAGGGCTCTAGGCCTAGCAGTATTTATCCAGAATATTGCATCAGCAAACTACATATTATGCATTGTTGAAGCAAATCCAACATATTCTACTAAAGAAATATAAATATTTAAATACAATAAAAAGCATAAAATCATATTTTCCTTACATAGGACCTAAGTGAGTTTTTTTTTCCTCAATAAGTAATTGGAATTTCATGCCATTGCTAAAAGTCATACAGCAACAAAGTACTTTTCATTTGCATCTGTTTTGGGGGAAGTATAGTTTTTCACTCATAAGCATTGCCATATTTTCTCTCTACCTTCATGTTGAAGAAGTGTTCTTTCTACAGCACTGTTAGATGTAGCCAAGTCAACAGGCCGCAAAAGTTCTGTGTTCTTGGCATTGATGTCTGATCCAAATTCTAGCAGTAAGTTCACAATTTCGGTGCTGGGCTGTTGGGCTGCAGCATGCAGGGGAGTGTCCCAGTACTTGCCTTTGTGTACATCAGCACCTGTATGTGACCAGGGAGGAATGATGAAAAGGCAATCGTTACACGAGGAGTTACCTCTGAAGGGAAAAGAGAGAAGACAACGCAGAGAAGGGCACACAAAGTACCTTTATTGATAATGAGCATTTTCTTCATAACATATATTTGATAAATATTGCATATATAAATTGTTAAACTTGGTACCTCTGGAGATACAGTGTATACATTAATTATTATTTTTCAAATACCTTCTGCATACTTTTCTGACTTCTCAGATGTCAGATGAAAAGAGAGTTATAATTTTGAAAAAGAGTCATATTTATTTATTGTTAGTGTTTGTGTGTGTACTTGAGATACATGTACAGATGTGTTGGCCACAGTGTGCATGTTTTGGCCAGGGGACAACTTCAAGGAGTCAGTTCCCTCCTTCCATCTTTGCATGGTCTCCAGGGATAAAACTCAGATCACAAGGCTTGCAAGGCAACTGTCTTTACTCACAGAGACATCTTCCCAGCCTAAAATTACGATTAAGTTCACACATATTTTATTTTTTATCACTGATGATAGCTCTTAAAGTGATTTGAAATAATATTACTTTCATTTTTTCATTTAAGGCATGAGAGCTCATGGGTTTCTTTGAAAACTCATGACTGTAGATATAATGAATCATTTAGGTAAAATGTATACAGATGTGCCTGTCAGTTTTCACCTGTGTAGTTTCAGCTAGTAAATACATAAAGACAATAAACCTCTGTAGTGGAAAAACACTTCAATGATATTTTTATTAAAACTTGTGAAAATGTTTTCATTAAAAGACAGAAGCCTGGAGAGATGGATCAGTGGTTAAGAGCATTCACTATTCCTCCAAAAGACCACAGTTCAATTCCCAGCATCCATATGGCAGCTCAAACCTATTTGATGCCATCTTCTGCTGTGCAGATATGCATGCATACAAAATTGCCCAAATACATAAATAAATAAACCTTAAAAAATATAAGCCTATACAAACAAAATTTTCTAGTGCCTACTTATTTTAGTACAAGTCTGGCATATAAGAGTCATGTAAAAGTCCATGTAATGAACAGATAATATTTATCACTACAAAAATATAATATCTTTGGTATATAAATTGTGAGAAACCAGAAATGTTTACTAACAGAAATAATACATTCTTTCTGGCTCAGTTTCTCATAGTTTGTAAAATTATAGATACCAACAAGGATCAGTTTACCTTAAATTCCTCCATAGCCCTCTTGTTACTTTCAACTTTCAGTAGAAATGACAGTTCTCAGTATTTTTAAACAAATATAAAATATTTAATGGTGAAATGTTTCTTGGTCAAATTTTCATAAAGAAATCATAAACTTCATTGGATCTATCAATTTCATGAGAGCAAGGGGGCCTGAAAATAGCAACCAATTAACCATTGCAAACAGCAATTTTTCAATGTTCTTTAACACATGTTAAAGTGTTTGGTGAAAAATATGTTCTGAAAGTGTTTGGTAAAAAATATGTTCCTAGCAAAGTGAAGAAGGGTGATAAAGCATATACTATATTGGTTATACTAAATTTATGGGCAATCTGTCTAGGAATAACTATCAACATTAACAGAACTCATGTTTAAGCCTCTATGTGCAATGTGAATAAAACAGTGAATTCAAGTCCTGCTTATAAGACTTGCCTTTGTGTTCCTTAGGTCAGCTAAGATCATGTGAGTAGCATATAATGGGCCTGCTAAAATTTCATGTCTGAATATACCAGAAGGAAATGATAGCCATAACCAAACAAACAGCATAAAAGCCCTGTGTTTAATTCATGTATACTCTATCTACCATGTGACAAAGGCATTCTTCTAGCAGAAACAGATGACGAGGGGAGGCTCAAACCATCTTGAAGGGGCTCCCACCTCTAATGCAGGGAGACTACTGTGGTAGCTATTCCTGGTGGTCAACTTGACCATATCTGGAATGAGCTACAATCCAGAATTGGAGGACACACCTGTGACTTGGACCTTGAGGCTGGAAAACACAAGTTTCCGCATGTTGACATAGCCTGCATCTTGACATGGAGATCTTGAGGCATAGTAGCCATGAAAAGCTTAGGCCCAGGGAAAGTAGTACATGCCTTTAATCCCAGGAGACTGAGGCAAGGAGTTCTCTGACGTCAAAGTCAGCCTGGGACAAAGCAAGTTCCAGATCTAGGCATGGTGGGACACACCTTAATCTGGGCCACACTTTCGGCTGGAGGCCTACATAGGGACATTGGAAGAAGGAAGATTCACTCTTCTTTTACTGCTTGCACGTACTTGCCAGCACATTTGTTAGAATCTACTTCTACAGAAGACCAGCTTAAGCAGCTAGCTTTGTGAAACTGAGCAACTACTAGATTCTTGGACTTTCTATTCACAGCTGACCGTTGTTGGGTTACTTGGACTATAGACTATAAGTCATCACAACAAATTCCCTTAATATGTATAGAAACATTCCCTAAGTTCTATAACTTTAGAGAATCCTGACTAATACAGCCACCAAAGTCTGAATGGGTTAGGATTATTTCTCATGGAGCAAAATCTGAACTTTGAGGAAATTTGATATAAATGAAGAAGGCAGTAGGCCTTTTCAAGTAACAAGACAGAAAGTACAAACTCTGGGATAGCCTATGAGTTTTTATAGTTGGTAGGTATGATAGTTTGTATATGCTTGGTCCAGAAAGCGGCACTATTAGAAGGTGTGGTCCTGTTGGAGTAGGTGTGTCACTGGGTGTGGGCCTTAAGTCTCTCCTCTAGCCTGGAAACGAGTATTCTTGTAACTGCCTTCAGATGAAGATGTAGAACTCTCAGCTTCTTCTACACTATGCCTGCCTGGATGCCACCATGTTACTGCCTTGATAATGGACTGAATCTCTGAACCTGTAAGCCAGCGCCAATTAAATGTTGTTCTTGTATGAGTTGTCTTGGTCATGGTATCTGTTCACAGCAATAAAACCCAAACTAAGACAGTAGGCAATAAAGTTATTCAAGTACTTAGAACCCTAAATTTTTGTTGGATTTGTTTACATACTTAGCAAGATTATATTCAGTCTGGAGAATCATAATTTTATGACTGCTTACAAGGAAAGGCTTTTCGACTGAATTATGTAACAAATGTGTTCTGACGACTCAGCTGCAGCTCGAAGATAGTGTATATTCATCTATAAGCTTTTATGTATTCTCATTAAGTCTAAGTTTCCTTAGTAGACTGTATATGCGTAAGTGAGAATGTTTATAACAAGAACCTTTTATCAATGAGATGTGACTTTTAAAAGAAGCTTAGTTAGATGAACAAATAATTATCTACATTTATGGATAGAATGGAAAAGTACCAGCATAGAGAAGTTTCCAGATGCAATGGAACTGCTGTGACATACAAGCTACATAAAGAGGAGTCCCCAAGTGAGGAATGTCTTGGTCAACGTCTATGCCCCAGGCTATCAAAATGTCGAGACACTCATGGTGACCTGCCAATGTAAAGGAAAGACAGCTTTACATTTTGTTGATGCTCTCCACTTGAACAAGTACCTCCTCCCCATGTTTTCAACAGAAACAGAATTCATTGAAAGACAAATAGGCATATGCATTATCCAGAGATATTTTCCCTTTTTAACTTTACCCCACCCCATAACTAACCTTTACTGGCAGCCTCATGTGTTGGAGACGGAAAACAGGACTCCAATTGAGCTTTGGCACCATATTCCAAAAGGAGTTCTGCACAGCTTGCGCTGCCTTGTGAGCATGCATTGAATAAGGGAGTCACGCCATCTATTGTGATTGCGTTTGCCTAAACAAAACACACAGCCTGAGAATGAGATTTGAAAGTCCCTCATGACTAAGGAACTTGTTTATACACTGACAAAAGTTCCATTGTTTTTGGATTGAAAACTGTGAGGTGTAAGTATGACAATGTGTATTTACGTCATACACATCAAGGAAAGAAACTTTAAAAAACCTTCAAGAGATACATAGAAACATAATGCAGAAGAGGAGTCACAGGAATGGGCACCCTCTACTGAAATACTGAAAACAGATTCAGGTATAGAACCCAGACAAATCCAACAGTAAGTCAAAAAGAGAGAGAGAAAGAGAGGGAGGGAGGGAGACGGAGAGAGAGAGAGACCCATCATGATGAGGCCACTTTACTAGTAAATATTTAAATATGGCATATTTATTGTATTCTGGGATATCATGCTTGTGTGTGAGTGTGTGTATTTTGAGAAGATCTCATGACATCTGAGCTAGCCTCCAACTTTCTATATAGGGTGATCGTGAACTCATTACCCTGCCTCCAAAAATACAGGAATACAGGCATGCACCAAAGCTATTATTGCTGAGAAATTATTTTTGGAGATTTGTTCAGAAAATAAGTTAAGATACAAGATCCAGATGCTTCTCTTGTTATTTGGATTCACAGAAGCAGCAGATCTAAGGAGCCCCAGTGCACTACACTACACAATGGCTGGGATTCCTTTGCAGGGTGTCCTGAGGAGCTGAGGCAGTTCTAGGGCAATGTTCATGTGGACTGTTATGTTTTCCACACTACTGTGAACTGGAGAGAAAATGAAAACTGAGAACTTGACTTCTATTGGTCAAAAGATGTGGAATTCTTAATTTACTTTTTAAACTTACATTAGCTCCAGCTTCCAGGAGAGTCCTTGCACACGCCACATGGTCACCCAGGCAGGCCTCATGGAGTGGAGTGACGTGGTCTATGGTTACTGCATTTACGTTATAACCCTACAGTGAGAAAACAAAGTACCCAATGTCATCCATCCCTGTAAATGTCACAGGGACTCTTTACAAGATAAAAGAATCTAGTCAACTGGTTTCTGGTTTAACAGTTGAGCCAGTCAGTTGTTGAAACTCCTTAGCCCTCACTTCTAGCTGCACATGCTTTGCATGTTAGGTATTGTGATGTCATTTGACTTATGTTCTAGAACTTTCTTTAATTTCAGCTAATCATTAGTCTGTCTTCGAGGCAACTTTTTAGTTTTTCTCCATTGTGGTATTTGTGTCAATTGCTTAATATTCTGTATCTCATTTTACTTCTGGTTCTGTCCTGGAGCCTTTTAGAGGAAATGTCTAACTGACAGAAGGAGGGCCCTTTCATTCAGGAGAAGTTTTTGAGTTATATCCCTGCTGTTTCTGTTCAGTGTTCTGTTTTGATGCACGTGAAGATAACAAGTGGTCTGGCTGGCTGGCTCCTCACCCCAGCCATAGGCCTAGCCACCCAGCCTCCTCAGCATGGCATTGTCAGCCAGAGGAAAGCTTTCCCCAGAGTGGCTTCTTGTAAGATAATTAGTCTCAGTAATGAGAAAAGTAACCGATATAAATAAATTACTTTTCTTTGCTCAGTCACAGGGAATACATAGGTTGAAACATTATACTGAACTCAATAAATATGCACAGTGATTAGATATCAATCAAAATTGACTTTAGACTGTTTGATATGGAAAAGCTAACTACCTTTGATCATTATACAGAATATACATACTTTAGCACACCATGCCTGTAAATGTGGAATCATTTAATATGTCCCATTCACAAACATGATTGAAGCTTAAGAACCCCGCCATTACTGTACACGGTGACCTGATAATGTCAAGCATTTTGTTACTAGATTCTGGCACGTTTTCTTTAAAGTTTGTTTCCTTAAGGTTTTTGGTGTGGTACAGATTCTATATTTTTCATTTTATAGAATTGAAGACTTTTTATAAGCTGGATAACTTGTTTGGACTGTGATTGTACAATCATTGATTAATCTAAACCAGGAAAATAGAGTTTTATAACTTGATTTACGAATGTGTCACTAAATAGTTATTCATTTAATACATAAAATTAAGTTATACAGTAGGGTTGAGAACTGTGTCTTCAAAATTAGACTTGTGTTTAAAGTGTAACCCACACAATAATCATGAACAAATACTTTGAGTTCTAAGTTTTAGGGTGATCATGAGAATTAAACAGGATAAATACTTTTACAGCAAGTATTACCATTCCCAGTGGTTAGAAAATAAGAGATTTCATTCCATTTTCCACCTTAATAAATACTTACTGTGCTCCAGTTTAGCTTACAATATGAGGCCAAATCATATAAATTATTAGGAGATAAGTTTCTTTTCCTTCTAGGGGTTCATTACTAATTTATTGTCCATTAGTGGTCATTTTACTAAGAATCTTATATGACCTTTCAAGGCAACAGCATCTTCCTAACATAGTACTGAGTGTCATGAGCTTTAACGGGAACACACGGAGCCATAGGCATAGACACTGCATCTTTGTTGCTAGCAAGTGGAGTTTTGCATCTTTGTTGCTAACAAGTGGAGTTTTTAACCATCTTCATCCTTTCCAAGATCTCAAGTTCCTAGTAAGCAATCTGGCTTGAGGAGATGCTGCCACCCCCAGTGTGACCAGATGATGGAAGCATGGGAGAGGACTCAGGGGAGACTCTCCCTCCCCTTGGCCAGCATATCTGTGGACAGGAGGAACATTGAGAAACACTGTGACTGCCTTCCTCTAAAAGCACTATGTGACCCTCTCCAAGGGATTATCTCTTGAAGCCACTGACCTTTTTATTCAGGTCCTCCCCCCACCATGAAGTGATGAGCAAAACAGTCACATGGCTGTCACAGGACTCCAGGGGAACACCTCGGACACGTCGTCATGTTACGGGTGAGAAAATGAAACTCCGGGTAGGCTGTGGCTGCCTCAAGTGTCAGGTGTTGTTCAAACTAGGTTGTTAAGAACTATCCTTTCTCATAGGCATCCGAGGAATTCCTTTCTATGTGACACCGGGAGTTATTAACACCCCAACACTGAGTATACATTACAGTCAGACAGGAGACTAAGAATATGCAATCGGCAGAGCCAAGCTAAGTTACTTTCCGCTTGCAGGAGGAATCCTTGCTTTTCTTTCTCCCTCTGCTCACATTGAAGTAGGCAGGTGTAGAAATAAACATTTTCCTGCCTTCATAAGCAGTTTGTTATGATATTTCATAAATTACCATAGGGTAAAATATGCTGTTTCACATCTGATCTGATTACCCCTTTGGAGATATTATATGACCAAACCAATTCTATAATTAGCTGTACATATTAAACAAAAATTATGGATAGAGTGCTTAATAAGTAGTACAAAAATAAAATCACTAATTTTTAAATATCCTTATTAATGACAAAATATACTATGAGAGAAAGTTGAAATAGGAAGATACAGCAATATAACAAAACATTCATGAAAGAATTTCAAATGTAAAACAGACATTATTGTCTTCTCTGATGAAAGTTATAAAGAAAGAACAGTAGTGACACTTAAAGTTTATTACTTTTGAGTGGGTTTGTTTGAACTGTGTTCTACGCTAATGGGAAGCGAGCTTATTTTGAAGTATAATGCAATAGTTTACTTGTGATAATAATGTCCTCAGAGCAAGAAGACGACCTTGACTTGCAGCTTCATGCAGTGGTGATCGATCTGCCCAGGATCCTGTCCAAAAGAATGACAAAATTGTGGGGGTCAACATAAACCCAATGAGGTTCCATCAGTTCCAATGTCATATAAATTATACACAGTCAGCATTGAACAAGATGACCCCATTACTGTTCCCATCCTTAGCTGAAGGATTCAGCTAGGAATCTGTGGCTGTTTGTGCTTTAGAATTGACTTTAGAGTATCTACTGAATTATCAACTAACAGGGATTGGTCACAAAAATGTCCCAAAGTTGGGACTACATGCTTTCCCAGAGATAACCAGAAATAAATGTATTTATTGTATTTTTAGCAGTGCTCACAGCCAGACTCATGCCTTCATACTCTAAGCCTGTCCTATTATTTCTCCTAACCATGGGCCTCAGACCATCCTGGTCTTGATGTGTATGAGCTGCAAAATGTTGCTATACTCAAGTCTGAAACATAATATAGCCTAGGTAGGTTCTAGAAAGGGTTATCAGAGGGGACACAGGGTCAGCTTTTTTTGAAATAGTGTTACTATTGTCAAAGACTCACTGTAATTGAGCATCATTCTCCATGTATTTGGTGTGGTTGGGCCAGGGCACTTAGCTCCCAACCTAGATGTCATGCCCCATAATTTTCTCTTCTCATGTGTCTCTTATACCCCACCCAATATGTAAAGCACTCTTCTTGCATGAACTTTCCTCTCCTCCTCTTCCAAGAGACACATCAACTGCTCCTACCCGCTTTTCCCTTTGTTCATTCAAACAGTAAAAAGAGATGCCGGATTGGTTCTTCATAATTTTCCTGCAATTAAATGAACCCAGTCCTACTTCTGTTGGTTTAATTTCCTGGATATTATAAATAATATCTATAATAGTATATATTTAATGTGATCACTTAAAGGGCTTTAAAGTGATTAAACAGACTAGGATTGCCAGAAAACACCTATTTAGATAAATTTTAAGAAATAAAAGCAACAGTAACTAAAGAGAAAATATTCATAAAATATTTTTATTATGAATACTAATATCTTCTTGTCTACTTTTCTTCCCATGTTAAATTCATAAGATAGAATAATAATTTTTAAGGCTTCTGATTAATTTTACCACATAAATTGTTATAAAGTCACTTGAATGTTCATAAAAATTCAAGTTTTATGAAACACTGTCTAAATAAATCATAAAATTATTAGAGCCATTAGCACAGAAGAATGCTGTAATTTAGAAGTGATTTTATTATTTACATCCTGTAGAGAATTCAAAAGTCCAATTTGATTCTACCCATGAGTTAGTATTATCATCTTGCTACAAGCTTTACCAGAACCCTGTAAATGATGGCCAAATAATTCCAGTAATCAAAGTCTGGATACATGTGACAAGAAAAATAAGAGAGCACAAGACGGTGTCATTGAGGGTTGAAGTCACTTGTCAATCAATAACCTCTTTCTATATAATGGCATAACAATATTTTACTGAAAATTCAAATATTAAAGTGGGAGGGACAAGAGAATATTTTCTCTTTACTGTTGACTTAAAATTATGATGATATTAGTTTATATTAAGTAGACTCACTGTGTGTATGACACTAGGTCTAAGTATTTTACATCTATGCACACCTATATACATGCAAAGTGACATATACCCAGGCACAGACACCACACATACATATTCAAGGAAGAAAGGGAGAAAGGAAGGAAGGAAGGAAGGAAGGAAGGAAGGAAGGAAGGAAGGAGGGAGGGAAGGAAGGAAGGAAGGAAGGAAGGAAGGAAGGAAGGAAGGAAGGA
>NW_021620984.1:510613-583113 GCF_004785775.1 Grammomys surdaster
GGAAGGAAGGAAGGAAGGAAGGAAGGAAGGAAGGAAGGAAGGAAGGAAGGAGAAAGAAAAAAGAAAGAAATGAACAAGGGAATAAATGAAGGAAAGAGAAAGAAAGAAAATAAGAAATGAACAAAGGAAGGAAAGAAGGAAGGAAGGAAAGAAGGAAGAAAAAGGAAAGGAAGGAAGCAAGCAATCAATCAAGAAAAGACAATTTCATGGCTGGTAAAGTGGCTAAGCAGGTAAGGGTGCTTCCAACTTGAGTTGGATCCCTGGAACCCCCTAAATGTATGGAGCTAACAAATCCCACTACTTGTGTTCTGTGTGCTGTGACCTAGATTCCAAGATGAAATGTAATGCTTTGCAAATAATACACATTTGTTTGTTTCATCACTAAAGATTTTAGTGTAAAATGAAACGTAGGGGACTCCAAAATGTAGATTAATTAAGTGAGCATTCAAACAAGAAAAATGTTGGCTTTCAAAACAGATCACATATTGGGACTACTACACTTAATTCATCCACAGAGAGGTAGAAAATCAATGAGTTTCAAATAATCAATGCTTGAATTCAATCATGTATGATATTTGCAGTGTCAAGTTTTTAGTTCTTTTATAATGATGTAATACATCATTGTAATGATGAAATATTTCTATTTGTCCGAAAGACAGATGCCAAATTATATGATTCTGCTTCACTATGACTACCCATTTTTCCACTATCTCTAACAAGAGAGCCAGATGATAAGATTGGCAAAGGCCTGAAATAATGACCCCTGATGTTTATTTTAGGCCAGGCCCTTTCCAGTGTTGTGAAGGCCTTTAAGAAGCAACAAAGCTAACAGGGTTCACAGCTGAGGGCTCCTCACAGCCTTCCCAGCAGGCTCGCCTCTGTATTCTAATGTTTTGTTCATCAGAATGATTGTGTCAGTGCTCAGAACAATTGGTCCCATCTCCACCAAAATAAAGAACTGCATTACACTTTTTCTTTTTGGATTAATCAATTAATCAATCAATAAATGAAGCAATTTACTAAAGAAATAATTTATAATATGCATACCAGCCTATACAAAAATCATTTGTTAGCTAGGAGGTGATGGCATACACCTTTAATCCCAGCACTCAGGAGGCAGAGACAGGCAGATCGCTATGTTTGAGGCCAGCCTGGTCTACAGAATGAGTTTAATGGCAGCCAGGGCTCCACAGAGATACACTGTCTTGAAACAAACAAAACAAAAAAAAATGATTTGTTTTAAATCCCATTTAGCTAATTCCCATATGACCTCATATCACGTGCTTCCTCTTATTTCTTAGGAAATTTTCTGTAATTAATCTTGGTAACGAGAATCAAAAGGTATTAGATCAAATTCTAATTCTGTTTTGAAATCTTTTTACCTAAGCCTTCTATTCCCAACAATATCAGAATCTTAGCAACTACAAATTGCAAGTATCTATTCAAATACATTCAGTGTAAAGTATCATATTTTTCCATATGGACATGATTTAGATTATTTTTATTTTAGATCAAACAAGATATAAATATCTTCATATATAGCTATTTTAATCTCTGTCTTTTGCGTATCTAGGATAAAGGCAACAAAATCCTTACCCGAAAAATATTCAGGTTAACTTATCAAGATAAATTATCGGTATAAAATTGTTTTACAGCATATCTGTAACTTTCATCATGCTGTGGAGCTATGTAGGGGTGAGTGTCTGTATTTAGAAACAGCAAGAGTTCTCAGACATCTGGTTTATTATTACATGGTGAGAGCCTGCTCTGCTTTGTAAATATCACACCACAAGACCAAAACATTCATGGTTTAATATCTATATGTATACAGTTTCATAAAGATCTATACCATACCTAAGTCACCATCTCCCCATGGCACTTCAAGCCAGCCACTGCTGAGGTAAATCCGACTCATGCTTTTTTAGCAGCACGAAAAAAAAAATAATCACTTGTCGTTTACTAGTTGTGTTCAGCCATTTTAAGGACCTTAAAGCTCCTTGTAATATGATGACTTGGTGCTTAGAAAATCTGATCTATCTTCAAAACTGTTTTCCCACCCCCTCACTGAGTGCTTCTTTGAGAAATAGTAACCTCGGCTTATTTTTATCCTTAAGATCATGGCTCCTGTCATGAAATGAAAGCATTTTACCTTTACTTCTGCCCTTGGCTATGGTGAGATCATGTCATTTAGTCTTTGCCTGTTCCAAATCTTGGCCCCGTCTAGACTCCCTCAAGAGCCAACAGGGCAATGTTGTAGAGGACATGGGAGTTTGGGAACACCTCCTTTTTTTTTTCCTAATATTTTCCCAAATAGCAATTGCACCACACTTATCTCAAACAGGAAATTATAAGCAGGTGGCAATCAGTGGCGTTTTCAGATAACTTTTTCATTTTGTTGGGAACCTTTGAGGCATTTTAGAACCACTTTAGTTATAAGATATTAAATCAACTGTGTTCTTTGCAAGGGGTATAGATTCACGATGAATTCAAGACAACTTAACTTTAGGATCACAGCTGACAAGAATCCTATGTAAAACTCTGTAACTTGAAAATTTAAAGAAGTCCTCAAACATATGTAAGCTGCAGGCCCAACAGCATTTAGTCCATCTACCGGTTTATAAATAAGTCACCAGACATGCAATAAGCTATATTGTGTGCTTTCGAACAAGATTAACAGAAAATCTCAAGTTTGTGTTTACTAAGCAGGAAGTAAACTGTCAAAACCAGGGTCTTCAAGAACCAAGAGGGATCTCTTCTTGCTATTATTAGCATCTCTATGAAACTTTCCTTATACTGTTATCCTAGATTTAGCTGGACTCTCCATTGCTACAGAATGATATACTGAATTACATATATATGCAACTCACTCTAATTTCTTATTGTTTTTTGAGAGTCATTCAGATTCTTATAAGATAGCCTATGCCTGTGGAGTTGGACAGAAATAGAAAAGGTAAAAAAAAAAACAACCTGTTACATGTATCCTAAGGAAATGAACTAAATGTTTAGTGTCTTCTCTGATCAATTTTTTTCTATAAATATCCCCAAATCAAGAGAGATGAATTTGAAGATCATTTTCAGGAAAAAGTTTTAATTTGAGGGAGATAATCTAATCATACCAGTTAATTATTAAAGATCAATGGCGATTCCACACACTTATGCTGATCTTGGACATCAGATAAGATATTCTTGTTTTTAAAATCAAGTGTACATATGGAACTACCTATGTGAGCTTTGGAAGTCAGCACCTGAAAATTGGGTTTTGATAACTGCAAATGTTTCAATAACTCTACCTCCTTCATTAGGTTGAAGCCAGTGTTAATAAAGTACTTAGCCTAGTGTTTAAATACATGTTTAAATACAACTTTTATAAAATAAATATTTTCATGTTCTTTCTCTGAACTTTTAGATGCATATCACTTTTTTAAAAAAAATTAAAATTTATTCCTAGTTTCTGAAATCATCCATAAAGAAAATATATATAGTTACAAGAACTTGTTCTTTCGGAAGACCCTATTTGGGTCCCAATACCCACATGCTGTGCAGAAGCATCATAACTAGAGTTCCAGAATAGAAAACCACCTCTTCTGATCTCCACAGGCACCAGGCATGCACAAGGTGCACATACACACATGTACGGAAATCTCTCATCACTCATATACATAAAATAAACATTAAAATTTATTTACTGTTATGCTTTGATATGAGCTTTTGGAATTAATGAGTTTATGAATAAATAAACTATTACATTATTAAGAGATTAGCATCACACAAACTAGCAGCCATCAATGTGAAATTTCCCGTGGTTTCTATTCATCATCCGGTATCATTTTCATCCCCTTCTCTTACTATGTGTGAGTACATGTTAGGAGATGCCTAAGCAAATACAGAGGGAAATGGTTTTGGCATGGTATTTCAGCTTTGATTACTGGCTCCTAATTATTTTTCTCAAGGTGATTGCCTCTTACAAGAAACAAATTATCACCATATAATGAACAGAAGAAAGAATAACATGATTATGGAGCTTTGTGTCATCGAAACTTTTCTCACTATAAGTGAAATGAGTAGAATATGGGATGATCACAGCGCTAGACATTGTGCATATATGGACAACTCTATAATCTAGGGGTCTGCCTGATTCCTCATAAACCTCAATGCCTTCATTGGGGCACTCACCCAGACAAGGTCTGGACTTCTCAAAGCATTTCTAAAAGCAAACACATTGTTTCCTTAAAAGCAGCTACTTTTTGTTTTGTTTCTCTAATGGTTTAAACAGAATTGCCATCCACATGGCCATAGTAACATGATCTTAAGGTTAAGCCTATGGTTTTCAAGAACTTCATAAGCACAGACAGTTCTTGTGCTTTCTGATAAGAATCAGCTCTTACTGGCTCAGATGTTATCTTTTCATCAAGTCCTCTCTATCTTGGGTCTTCACTGTCCCAAGCTAAGGCTTGTGTCTCTCTTCACTAACTCATGAGATCTTTACCAGTCCCCTGGGTATAAATATCACCCACAGGTTGGGTACCCTAATTGTGCATTTCTAGACCAGGCCTCTCTTCTAAATTTGAGACTTCATTTCCAACTGGCCATTCAACTTCTTCATTTACATTACTAAACAGGCAATTCAACTTAAGGGAATCCTTCATTTGAGGCCCCTAAAACCCTGCTGTTGGTAAATGGCAATTCTACCACTAGCCATAACTTTTTTTTTTAAAACTAGCATGTCAAATTGAGATGCAACTACACTGTTCACACTGCTTTCAATGTACTTGGGGTTTTGTTTTCAAAGTTTTTAGATAGTTTAGTCCAGGCGATACTGGAACTCGTTAGGTAGCTCAGGCTTGCCTTAAACTCAACGGCAATCATCCTACCTCAGTCTCTGGTAGGCTGAAATTACAAAAGTCACCTACAATGCCAGTACTCTGTTTCATCTAGTTATACTGATTATTGCTTCATGTCATAAAATAAAATTCTGTAACATTTTACATAACTGGTATATGATAGATATCATTTATGATAGTCATATAACTACTTACCTCATCATATATCAACTAATGATTAATACACTTTTTATTACATTTAATTATTTAATGTGCATTTGTATGTATACATGTATGTGTATCACATGTACATTCAGGCCAACACATGTGGGTGGATGTCAGAGAACCACTTGGGGGAGACACTTCTGACTTTCTACTATATGGATTCTAAGAACCAAACCCAACTTGACAAGCTTGGCTGGGGGGCATATTCCTTTTATACTCAATCATTATTCTGGGTATAAACATTCCTCACAAGTCGGTGACTCCAACTGTCCTATGAACTTGAGTCTCCATTTTTAGCTGACTACTCAATGACTCCCCTTAGATATCTAAATAGACAATCCAATGTAACTGAAACCTTGATTTGAAGGCCTTAAAAATCTCCTTATTGGAAAACCATAAAATTATACATATCTATAATTTTCCTGGCCCTCAAATGGCTTCTCGATTTAGGAAATCAGCAGAATCACGTACCTTTCTGACTATCCCTACATACAAGCTCGGAATGAATTCCTAAAATTTTGATCCTTATCATCAAACCACCTGCATCATATCTGGACCTACTGATACTCATACTAACAGGTTTGGAAAACCTGAGATTCTGAACCTCAATCTAATAGAAGTTTGCTAAATAAATCTTGCTTTTCTTCTCCTTTACCATAATTTCAATAGGTTTAAAGTAGGTCAAAGGTCATTTATCAAAGTCAGATTTGGAAGTGTAATTTTATGGCTTACTTTCAACCTCCTATGGCGTTTCTATCAGCGCTAAGATGCAAGAGACTCATTGAGATGAATTTAGACGCTAGACTTTTGCCATCTCCCACACATAAATTATCACTACTTTCTGAGGTCTACCACAGAGATCTTTTTTCTCCATTGAAGAAAAGTCTGGAAGATCTTCATGTCTACTATAATTACTGTAGTCACTGAAGACACAAAAGCTTAAAACGTGCTGTGAGGGTACTTGCAGATGCTTCCCGAGGGTCGTACTAACCCTAGCAAGCAATACACACACAGTAACATAACAATTTGTACATTGTTGAATTAGGTTTTCACGTTTTAAAATAACAGCTCATTTGTTTCTGCCTGTTTCCTTTGTGGTCAACTTTTTGCTCATATTGCTGGGCTATTTTATTGTTAAGCATATTGATAACATTTAACAAGGAGACAGGTTTGCAGTGAGAAGAAACAAGCCAATTACTTGTTTCAATCTTTTAAAGAAATAACATGTGCTCCTACTTAAAAATGCTTTGTCTGAAAATTAGCCATCATTTATAAATAACCATCTTCAAACCCTATCATATAGTAAACATAGCTGTTACAATGGGATGACACCTTGTTTCAGACTCTCTGTTTCCAACATTTAAATCTTTTATGGACTATATTGGTGTTCTGTTATTTGCTAAGGTATTTTCTTTTTTTAACATAAAATTCCACCCATCATCACTCTTTTAACTGCCATGTTCATCTTTCTTTATACTTCATAAAATTTTCCTATTATTAATATTCACAAAGTGTGAGGACATTCCCACAAAATCCTCAAACTCATTTTCTTAAATCATCCTTCATGTAAATGGTCTAATTTACATGATTTTAAAACGTCCATATTGCTTGTCATCAGTCTTTTCCTGCTTAATAGTCTGTTTCCATTTCTATGCCAGTTAGAGCTACCTGATAAAAGGAAAAGAGGATTAAGCCAGACTCTAAAAGTTTACCATCGTCTTTAATATACAATCAAAGTGGAAAATCAGCAGATGCATTTTCAAAAAACTAAAAGATGAGAACACTGTGCAGTCCTATGCCATGCCATACAGTCACATCCCAAAATCCACATTTTGGAAAGCACCCACAGTTTCACGTTAGTATTTGCAAAATAGAGGTCAATATAGTTTATTAAAATGCCTGCTATACTAACCTTGACTGGTCAGAATACCCCAGCTAGCTTTTCGCTTAGAAGAACATTCCTCTACATTTGCTAGCTTTCTTTTCGTGAGGATTTGCTTAATGCCGTTGTTCCCTTCAACAGCAATGTCCGCAGACATACTTAGGTTGGTGTTTTTGGTCTGTAACAAGCAGGTGTCACAAGAACAAGAGCTCTACCCAGAAGAAATAGTAGCATCTGGCTTTCTACCTACTTTTTCCTTCCCTTCAGACTTTCAAAAAGGTTCCTGTATGCTGCCTGGAGAAAGGCTTCAACACTGAATGCTATTCAGAAATACTTGGAAAGGGGCTGGTAGATGCAGTGTGGGGGAAGGGCCAGAAATGCTGTACCATTTTCTATTTTTAAAGCAGAGACTCTCGGCAGCAAGAAATGTTTAACTCTTTGTGGATTCCAAAATGGAAAATATTACAGAAATGGCTTTTCTTGGTAAGAACAGAAGCTGAGTAAGTGGTTGCTTTGAGGTCAAATCCTATTTCTATGATATGCAAGTCAATCCAATGGAAAATTGTCGACTGATAATGGCTGCAGACGGAACTTCATAGTCATATGTCTCAGAAGCGATCAAGGAGTCCTTAGGCTTGCTTCCATCCTCATCAGACATAAGCATTATATGCACATTAGGATCGGGTGGTATCTAGCTCATGCCTTTAGCTTGTGAGGATCTAAGGTTAGAATTTAAAAATCACAGACATCTTATTTATGTAGGCACAGGTCACTATCATGCCTCCCCCCTCCACTCCCCTGAGGTCATTTCTAAACCAAAAGACATCAGCAGGCAATTTAAATACAGCTGAGATTTTTCACCCTAAAAGGTAACGGAAGGAGAAGCTGGAGGGGTAAGAGGAAAAAGTAAACATGTGCCTGGTCTCTCTTGCTGGCACGTAGAGCTGAGCACGGCTCCCAGCTCATGATGGAGGGAAGAACAGCAACTGAACAGTGATGGGACTCCAAGGATTAACTGAGCTGTGCATCATATTACTGGGTATTAACAGACTGAGATCTGCCCAGATGAATACTGGCGACAGCCTGACATCCGACTTTGTTATCATTGATAAGGCTGTAGTTGCTATCGGCCCAGAAAGGAAATGAAATAACCAGAGCTCTGTCTCCCTGAAGAAAGTCAAGTAGGAGGGAAAAAGATAATTTAATAAAGAAAATGAGTTTCCAGGCCCTGCCTGTTTACATCTGCTGCTACATTACAGTGCTGGTATTTACATCAAGTGAGTCACTAATGTATACCAAAGATATGTTTTTCTTATCTCAAGTTCTGTGCTTACTATTAGGATGTCTCTGGAAATGTCACCTAAAACATCTCATCTTCATTTCCTATACCATAGGTCATGTGGGTCTTACTGTAGTCTTCTAACTAGAAGTGTCAGTGATTCAGCTTTTATGAGTCACACACAAAAGCAAAGCTAGTACATGAGGTTTAGATACTCAGAGACAGCTCATCTTGGGCTATTTGCATGGATCACTCATTCCCCAGATGAAACAAAGGCTAAAAAAGACCTAGTCAGACCTATTATAAAGAATCCATCAAAGAAGGTATGATGGATTCTTTACAATAAAAGTAATTTTTTTGTTTAAAAAGTAATTAAATCAATGAAAGGAAATTCAGTTTTAAGCACAAGATTTTTCAGCCTCATGTTTTTATTAATGGACAATAAATACAGGAAGTTTCAAATACTGAAGTAACTTTGTCCTTAAAAGATTTGTAGATATGATGCATTACATGGTACTATCTCTGTGTCCAACTCTCCATCTATGTTGTGTGTGGCATGATTGCAAAGCCTGAGTCATTACGTCATTTCCCAGGCCCTTATCTCTTAAATGGCATGCCACTTTAAAGAATAATTGACACATGAAATTTAAGAACACCTCAGAAGTTTCTTTATGGTTCTGGTTACGGAAACAAATTTCCAGTGCAGTAAGGAGAAGAACAAACAAACAACACCAAACAAACAAACAAACAAATAACCTACTGTCACCACTTTGCTAGACCAGTTTAATTTTTTACTACTTTCTAAATACTATCTTTATACCCACAGATAAATGTAGCTCTCATTCCTCATCTAAAAAGCTTCTCTTTGGAGCAAATGGAAACCATCACAAAAAAACCAGACAATAGAGAGATCAACAGATCCTGGGAAGCCTGGCTCCAAGGCACACAACTCCATCACAACTGCTGTAGCCATGGCTCAGAAAACACTGGGGAAGAGAGGGAGGGATGTCTACAAGAGCTGGAGTACCTGGAAGTCTTCTGGGAATCCAGTTGTCCTGTAAATGGCTGCATGAGCAAGACCCCAACAATGACAACATCAGTCGATGTGTTAATGTGTAAGGGAGAAAACATCACAGGGTCCCACTCCTAGACAAAGAACTATGGGCAACAAATGACTTCTGGGAGAACTAGAATCAGCTTCTACTAAGAATGAACACCCTTATTGGTTTTCCAGTGCAGAGGGGCCAGCTTTGAAACTATATACACATCATTAACCAAATCAGGTTCAATCAAGACACATATACACATATGAATATATATATATGTGTATGTTTATACATATGTACATATGTACATATACAAATATAAGTACTTATACACACATATGTGTGTGTGTGTGTGTGTGAGAGAGAGAGAGAGAGAGAGAGAGAGAGAGAGAGGAATAGAGAGAGTAAGAAAGAGAGAGAGAATAGTCAAAAATATCAACTTGAGGAAGGTGATTAGAAGAGTTGGAGGTAGAGTAACTGGGAGGGTGGCAGGGCAGAAAGCAGAGGGGTGTGTGTGTATGTGTGTGTGTGTGTGTGACAAAAATCTATTTTAATCAATAAATGTGTATTTAAAAAATAAGACATTGGATTTGACCATGTCTATACACTTAAATGAGTTGAGTTATGTGCTGGCTTTGAGATAGACTGAAGCAATTTTTTTCCTTTTTAATATTGTAAATTATTCTGAAGAAAATTAGATATTTAAAAATGACTTCACAGATTAAGAGATGTGTTATAGCTCATTCAATTAAAAAGTACAAAGATTGAAAGAGGTCTAATTTTATGCTTGTTCTGTGCAGCTGCATGTTTCATTAAAACACAGTAAAGACTTGACACAGACCCCTTTAGAAGTTGCTTATCTATGTGCAAATGAGGAAGGACTCTTTAATCTCCTTTCATTCAAAGGAATCTAAGATCTTCCCTAGTGTGAATGGAAAAAACCAAACTGGATATATTATAGGGTATTATTAGGTCTTATAAGTAGGTAGAAGGACAGAGATAAAACCAAACAATAAGGAAATTAAAGAAAATTATATCCCATAGAAAATGATGAACTCTAAATTACTAAATTTTAGAGAAAAAGCAACAAAGATATACTTTGGACTAGATGATCCGGTATTTATACGGATAGTGTTGGGATACAGAAGGATCTGATCTTATTCCCAGGAGCTATTTTACTCGAACTTTTATTAGCGCCAATGGGCCTGAACACACAGAAATCTTTGGTGTGATCACCAATCTCCAATCAAAAACTGAGGTTAAAGTGAGACACGTTTTACTAGGAGCCCAAGACATGGAAGTTCTTGTATAGGGCAGAAATCCCTAGTTTTAGACACTACAAGCTTGAAAGCTAAAACGTGAAGCCTTAAGACAAGATCTACATAACAATGTAAAGCAGGATTAGGCAAGAATAAAACTTAAAAAAAAATAGAAAGTGCACCTAACTTCTGACCACTTAAAAATCTAAACTCAAGGCACACATTTTAACTTTTTTTTTTAAGCTGGCATAGCCAACAACATAGAGAGACTATTGCTTTTGAGAAGTACTGTTTAGATAAGTGAATGAATGCCGGACAATCCCCAGATTAGCATTTCTGAGGACATTTCTGAATGATGGAACTGGGATCCAGAGCAGCTTTTCTTCCACTGTCAGAAAAAGACCCTGCTGACATGGAGATTGGCGCCTTCCCCAGTGTTTTACTAAGCAGTGTTTCAAATACACCCACAAAACCATCATCACCCGCCAACAATTACCAACTCATAATCTGTCTTGCCATCTATAATGTACTCTGAAAACACTTGTAGGATTATTTGGCGATAAATTTCAGTATATCATTTCATCCGTAAATATTTTGGCATCCATATCTAACCTTCTCATACTATAGTCATAGTATCCTAATCAAGGAAAAATGAATTTAATGAATTTTACTATAAAAACAAGCATAGGCTGACAGTTTTTATTTCCCATAGAGGAGCTCAATTTATAAACTTGCTTCTAAGGAGATACTTTAATTTACATAACCTTTACTATTGGGAAAAATAATATATACAACATATACTTGTGATCCCCCCAAAACACTAAATAGTGTCTTTTATTCTCTATTATATTTTGTGCATATGGTGGGATTGTGTTAGTGTGTTTGTTTGTATGAATGTGTATGTGTGTGTTTTTGTTAGTGTGTATATAGTGTTTGTGTGTATATGGAGAGTGTGTGTATGTTGAGTTTGTGTGCTTGTGTCTGTGTGTATATAGTATATGTGTTTGTGCATTTGTGTTGTGTTTGTGTATATGTGGTATGTGTGTATGTGTGTGTCTCTGTGTGTGCTTGTATATATGGTGTGTATGTGTATTTGTATGTGTCTGTGTGTGTCTGTGTATATGTGTATTTGAATGTGCCTGTATGTTTAGGGTTTGTGTTTGTGTGTGATGTGTGTATGTTGTATATTTGTGTGTTTGTGTGTGTGTGTACATATATATACACACACACACATATATGTATATATATGCATATATATATGGTAATGTTTGTATGTATATATATGGTGTGTTTATTTGTATATGTGGAGTGTGTTTGTGTGTATATGGTATGTTTATGTCTGTGTGTGTATATAGTATGTGTGTGTTGTTTGTAAGTTTGTGTTTGTGTGCATATGCTATGTATATTTGAATGTGTGTTTCACGTGTGTGTCTGTATGTATATATTGTGTGTGTATGTTGTACGTGTGTCTGGTATGTATATATCTACATGTCTCACATGCACAACTCCAGGGATTGCACTCAGGGTGCTGGACATGCATAGCAACCACTTTTCCCTGTGAACAACCTCTCTGCCCTCACTCCACTTTCTCAACTCTAACATTCCCATCCTTAAGAGATGTTCATCCAAATTACTGATGGGTCAGTGAGTACTAGACAAGATCTTCTGCACTTTATGCCATCATAGAAGCACCTCAGAATGTCTTACCTCTCAGTGACAAGTGTTCATCCTTACAGAGCCGCATGGCTCACTCCCAAGAGTCTGTGTTGGAGCTTCCTTACAAGGCCATGTGTCCATCCAATTCCTAGGAGACATTCCTGAGCCCCATTCTTGCTTCATCTTACTCCCTATGCTATTTTATTTAAACATGAATAGCTCCAAGTCTGTTGGCCCAGTGAGATTCAATGGCGATAGACTGAGCCTCAGGGCAAGTCTATCCCCACAAGGAGTGTCTGGACTGATTGTTATCTAACAGTTAGCCTCTGTTTCAAAAGTCAGTGAAACATACAGTGGCCTGTCTTATGGTCCATGATATTTCCCTTCAGACTGGGTAGAAAAGGACATAGGCAACTTAAAAGTCACACTTACAGAAAAGATGGCTGGATAGCAAAAAGATAGAACATATGGCTAAATAAACAGCATGGCAAAAGACATTTAATCATGGGTGGAGAAAATTTTGAGAAGACATGATAGATAAGTAAGATCTAGATTTTGTCAACTTAGGTACAATTTAACAAGCATAAGCAGGGTGCCACGATCAGGTCCAAGCTGGAGAGATGGTTCAGTGGATACAAGCATTGGCTGCTCTTCCGGAGGACTTACATTCAATTCTCAGCACCCAAATGGCAGTTCACAACTGTCTGTAATTCTTATTCCAGGGATCTGACACCCTCATACAGAAACACATGCAGGCAAAACCAATGTACATGAAAATAAAAAAAATTAAAAAGATTGGTTAAATGGTTAACTGGGATGCCTATTAGCATACCAAAGTGCACTCTGTCTTTAGGTTGTTTCAGCAAGTCCCTGTTATAAAGGCTTCTGGCACCCTGGCTCCTCTCAGCTCTTCTTTTTTTTTTTTCTTCACAAACTTTATTGATAAAGATATCTGATATGAAAATGCCCTGAATGGAACTCTTGGCAGATGAGACATTGTAGACGAAAAGTTTAGAAGACTTGAATGTATAACAACAGAAACTATCCAAATAAAATCACACTGAAAATGTTAAACTGAAAAAAAAAACCAACAACAACAACAACAGCTACTTGTACAACTTGGTAAGCTGAGGCAAGAGGATCACATATTCAGGGCCAGCCTAGGCTACACAGTGAGACCCTGACTCCAAAACAATTTAACACACAATTAAGCTGTTCTAAAAAATTGATATATATGAGCTTAGAATCCCAAAAGAGGGAGAAGGAAGAAGAGTTCATTAAAAGATGCTTGGAAAAAAATAGCTCTCAGCTCTTCTTACCCTACCCACTACCCTAAATGTTTTCAGCTCATGGGCTTCCCTTCCCCCAGCTTCTCATTCGTTTATAACCCTGCCATTTAGGTTGGCATGTGATCTCTTGGTTCTCTTTGGTTTCTTGGTCCTCCTGATCCTCTCTCTGCCCCTTACCCACTTCTTCTCATGGCCAGGTTAATTCTACTCCTTTTTCTTCTTGCTGTGGGCTCTTCCTAATGCCTGCAGCTGTACTCTCCCTCCATCTACCATTAAAACCTTCTCCTCAGCCCCACCTTGGACTGGTCATGTCTTCCTTTCATTCAGGTATAATGACTGATCATTATCCTGTCACTATTGCTAGAAGGTCTTGATAAATTAAACTATGTAGCCTAAAAAATGTCTACCACAGGTTTGCTGGTTTGAATTGAGTGCTGTTGTCTAAGTATTTCCCTAGGTGTCCTTGAGATCAATAGAGAGCTAGTGGTAATTAAGTATTTAAAAATGTAATCTCATGTGTTACACTAGAAATGCCTTAATAAATTAGATCATCTATACCCCAAGGCTTTTACTGAAGCGGAAGCGTACATAATCCGATTCATTACTTCATTATGTCAATTCAGCATTCATGAATTTTCCCTGATTATCTCCATATTTTATTTCTAATTCCATTGCTTCTGAGGCCAAGCTATCAAAATACTATCAAAGAGCCTAAGAATGAAACTGTCTGGAACGCTCTTGCATAGTGCATACAAGACTCTAGCTTTGACCACCAGCCAAAAAAAAAAAAATAATAATAATAATAAATAAAAGAAAATACAGGAATGCCAGTATTCAATCTGTTCATTCTCTACTAATTAAGTAAAATAAATCTCTGTGGTTTTCTTCAAAATAATTTACTTGTGGGAAACATCACAAGTTTGTTTGTGCTCTTTTATAAAAGCAAATTTGTGTATATTAAAACATTATTCATATTTTTCTTCCCAATTTATAACCAGGGTATCATTTCAAATAGAAAATGTTCACAATAAAATCCGTTGAAAGCTAATTCATCATGGTGGGTTTAATTAGTGAAAATTTAAAATTTCCCTCTGTTAATTATCTATTAGCTTTATCTCTCTGAGTGTGAAGGATATGTTATGCTAAATTATATCTTCAACCTTTGTAGAATCTGATTATGACATCTCTGTGCCTGATGTTGGGCTAGTAGTCACTGGGTTGACCTCACTAATAGTTGGCTCTGAGAGCTAATGTGAAAGGGGGAAGGGAAAAAATGAAGCAGAACCCTCCTGCTCAATTACAACGGATAAGAGGAGGAGCTGGTATCCTAGGTAAAACTGTTTGTCAGCCTGAATTGGGGACACAAGCTGATCAAAATGGGGTAGAGGTGAGGACCAGGTGGAGCTTAGCTAGCTGTAGATCTGGACGTCTGAACCAACTATTGGCATGTGCAAACAGCTACAGGACCTGCCACCCCACACTAAGTTCATGGGGTAAAACTGACAACTTTGTTATGCTGCATCTTAGTTAGGGTTTTACTGCTGTGAACAGACACCATGACCATGGCAAGTCTTATAAAGGAGAACATATAATTGGGGGTGGCTTATAGGTTCAGAGGTTCAATCCATTATCATCAAAGTGGGAGCACGGCAGCATCTAGGCAGACACAGTGCAGGAAGAGCTGATGGTTCTACATCTTCATCTGAAGGCTCCTAGCAGAATACTGGCTCTCAGGCACTAGGACAAAAGCCGGCACCCACAGTGTCACGCCTACTCCAACAGGGCCACACCCTCTAATAGTGCCACTCCCTGGGCTGAGCATATACGAACCATCACATGCTGCTAGCAAACCTTACACTAAGTTCTCTGGTCTGGCCAATTCCATACAGAAAAACACAAAAGTGAGAGTAGTTCTAACATAATGAAGGCAACATAGCACAAAGCCTTAGCAAGTGCCCTATTAACAACAACAACAAGAAGAAAACCACAGCTAGAATGATTTTAAAACAGAAGAAGCCATTACCAAGAAACATACAGCTCCATTAAGATAAAGAGAGGTCAAACATGTTTTTATCTGATGACCTTCATTCCGTGTTGAGGATTACTGAGTCTCCATGCTCTCACTGTCTACATCTTCTGAATACCTGCTCTACTGGTAAGAACAATAAGAAAATAGCATTTCTCCCCTTGTACTCCAAGAAATAAATGTTCATCTTTGTAGAGCAAAAGCAACACTAAAAATAATGACCTAGCAGCATTTTTCTAAGCACATTAAGTGTGCTTGGTGGATGTGATGAGACCATATGCAAACACAAGAGTAATTTTGCCCACATTGTGCTCCAACTCAGCGTGGCAGATACCAGAGAGGAAGTAAATAATGGAAGTATATATCATTTGCAAAGCCACAGGAAGAGCCCTAAAATAGCTGCTTCTTGCAGATCTGTTGAGGACATTCTGAATGTTCACTGTAGCAATGGGATCTGTGAGATCATGAGCAAGAGGTAACTTTGGCTCTCTAGGCTGAAAGTTTTTTCTGGGACAGCAATAATTAACTACAAGTCAAAATATGAACTATAGCATGTTATAACTCAAAGCAGAGTTAGGTACTGTCTACTCCCAGACTCACAAATACCTTCAAAGAGCCTTGAGAACTTAATAGGACTGACAGAGGGTGCTGGGGAAGGCAGGATGGTGTCTTAACACAGAGGAAGCATACAAAGTATCAGCTACTGAAGTGAGCTTAGAGATCACTACAGAAAGGGTCAATGAGAATGGGGGTGGTTGTGTGGGATTCAACACAACTGTCCTGTCAAAGGCATTTTGATGGTGAAACTTATGGTAAGAAAAGTCACCACCAAGATTGAGAACAAAGCAAGAAAGGGGACCTAGGGTATCTGCTTTTACCTTAAGCTCTTCCCAGCATAGGAAATTGCTACCAAGCACTACAGGCTAACACATCTCAACCAGTAAATAGAACATAAGGGAAGTAAAACTATACTTAATCTTCAATACCACATACAACAGTAGATGTTGTCTAACAAAGTGAGCTCATCAAGGGACATGTTTAGCACTTTTGTGACATCAAGGTGTTTAGTAGTCTCATAAAGTAACATTTTTCTTACATGCTGTCACTTGGTTCACATACATTTATATCTCTGTCATTTGCCCCCTTGAAATCTTAGAAGGGTCACAAATCTGTACAGGGAGTAAAATTAGCAACTTGTGTTCTCTAGTCTGAATACAACCACTGTCAGGAAAACAAATACAATGTGTAAAGACTTTACATGGAACCCTTCCCCTCCACAGAACTGTAGCCACAGAAATTGCATCACGACTAAGCACATGCTTATAGTTGGCTTGAGTTTCTGGTAGCTGTTACGATGTTTTATGTTATTTTCCGTTTTCAAATTTGAGTTTGTTTGCAAATGTACTTAGCTGTTAAGATGTTTTACATTATGTTATTTTCCTTTTTCACATGAAATTTGAGTTTGTTTGCAAAAGTACTTAAGAACAGAAGACATAGAAAGCCATTAATCATATGGCCCTTAATTCTATTGTTAAGTGTCAAGCTGACATCTCATCCACTTTGGCAGATTAGCCTTGAGTGTTGGACCAGTACTGTCTTTGTGAAACAGAGAGTCTGACCCATTGGAGAGGATGCTGTACTCTCCTTCCCTGTTACTGAGATGACTACAGAAGTGTCCCTAGGATACCTAACACTAGAAATAAAATGTTTCCTTTCCTTATAGTTTCCAACAGACACACAAATGAATGAACCAGTTGTGTGTGTTGGGGAGGGGTGTCTAAAGTAAAATGTTTAACTTTTACTAATTAAAACAGGTCCAAAGATTCAACAAGAGTCAAAAAAAGCGTAGCATAACAAATAAAATCTAAAATCTAAAATCTAAAAATGAAGTCTAAAGTACTTACTCAAGAATTCCCTCTGGAAGGGTGGTTCATAAATCCCAGGAATCCAATTGAATTTACAAGGCTCAGGAAGCTCATGAAACTTAGGAGTCTCACAAAAGTTACACGATTCAAAAGATCCCTCTCCCACCTTATAAAAGCAGTAAACAATTTCAGGAGAGAAAAAAGTTCTCTGGTAGAGTTGCCTACAAGTTGAGCAGGGAGCTAGAAGAGTGAAGCTTTTGTGAATTACCACAAATGCTCTGTATTTACCTGCAGTCTAGGAGGACCAGATGTTTGACACAATTTTAAAAAAAAATAATAAATTTAAAAAGTGACTGATATCTTTTCAAAGAATTTCTATGAAGGAAAAAAATCCTTTAATATAGTAAGATCATAGAAAATATTCTTGTAAAAACTTTTATAACTCCCAACTGTGAGCTAGGCTGTCTAAACAGAATTCTGTTCAACTCCTGGCCAACTAGCTAACTACTTGCACTATTATTCCTATTCTATGTAATGTCTCAGGATGGCTGATCTTTCTTCATGTAGGCAATCAAAATAACCAAGGGTATCCTGAATCTTCGACATAAAATTCTCTGCTTATCTTGTTTAGGTCTTTTGGCTAGTTTTGCAGTTTGTAGACTTTTGAATAATTCAGAATACTCATCCTTCTGTATGGTGGAGACTGGTAGAGACACCAGGTAGCGTGGGGCAGAGATTCATGAATTTGAGCTTCGAGTTTTTTTTTTTTTTTCATTCACTCTGCTTCTTTTGTCACTGGGAAGGACTAGAATTGAAGTTACTGTTTGAAAGCTAGTCAGCTCACAGAACCTGGTTTGAAATTGTTCAACTTCTAGACACATAAGGAACATATGACAACTTACTACATATTTCAGGGTCCCCACTGATTAGTGCAAAACTGACAAATAAAATCAAACACTTGAATTCTGAAATTATTTACGTAATGTATTAACACAACGTTAGACTATGAAGCATGCTTAGTAGATACAACCAGGCGTGATTACATGCTTCTTGGCAAACATACTTCATTATTTGAATTCCACTCTTTCTTTTTTTTCTTATATATTTTGGAGTTTCACGCTTGAGTATGCTGCATTTATATCATTTCCATGCCTCCTTCTTTTCCCTATAACTACTTCCATGTCCCGTCCCTTCCACTCTCTCTCAAATTTGTGACCTTTTCTTCTACAATAATTATTGTTACACACAGACACACACACGCACACGCACACCCACACACACACATTCCTACTAGACCCAATTAATGTCATCATTATGCACATGTTTACCACTTGAGATAGAATAACCTATCAGCTGTTTTACTACTAAATTATAGCATGTTATATATCATTTTTGAATTTTTTAATAACAACATATGTAAAAAGGAATCATTTATGTACTATAAGCGCTAAGCCAGATACAGTAGGAAGTGGTTTAGGTAATTTTAGACAACTTATCTCTCGTGAAAGTTTTACTAATCCATTGGAGTAAAGATTGTTATTTTAATTCTCCTGAAGAGGAAACTGAGGCCCACAGACATTAAGCTACTTCCTGTGGATCACATAGCTAAAGCAAGCTAGAACCATGGTAGATTCGTGTCTGTCAGCCATCCATAACGTAAGTTTAAACTCCATTTTCTCTATTAGGGCCTTTCATTTATTTTACAAGTATTTGCCGAGTTTCTTTAATATCTAAGGCATTGCTTTACCTCTACTTGTGAATTTCTATTACAAATATCCAGTGACATTTTGTCTAGGAAGCTATAACTTCCGTCTTCAGAACAGCAATAGTCCTGAAACAGCTTCTTGTCATACTGTGATCACTTATTCTTGACTTAAGCACTTGGCAGGAGTTGTATTTGTGCCAAGAGCACCAGGTTAAATAAGTATGTGCTAAGTACAATTTTTCTTTTCTCAGGAATATTTAGTCTTCTAAAAAATATTTTAAAATGAAAATAAATATTTCTCTTAATTGTGTAGACTTAAACAGAATGAATTTCATAGGATTAAATTCTCTAGTTGTATAACATAATGATACAATTGACCTTTAAATAATTATTTCCACTGCTTAATTCAGTTGACCTTCATAGATGAAATTTTAAAAATAAAATTAGTTTCAGTAGAGTCTAATTTCTCAACTTACTTAAAAAGACTCTTCCATCTTTCATAATCTTAAAATACTCAGTCAATTAGGTACACAGATGCCACTGTAGGACTTAAAGTTCAGAAGATTCTTTTCAGAAGAGTTTTGTTTTGTTGACTGTTATTTTTTCAACTAGAAGGGAGTCATAAAACATAGCCAGTGAGTTATTTCATCATAATTGTATGAACTGGAAATAATACATATGAAAGAAGAAAGAATCAAAGTTTTTATTCAACTTCTTGCCTTATAATTCTAGAAGAGCCACTATGAAGCTGGTATTCATTGTCTTTTGTGTATTCAAACTAAGAAGGAACTAGCACTTCATTTTTCAAATTTACTGTTGTGGATGGAATTCAAGAGGGAAATAAGACACAAAGCTTCCAAGACCAGTCACATTTATATATACACCATGTGACTACATTCTAAAAAGTCCTTTTTGCTTTTACTTGATGGGTGGTAAACATTATTATTTTCCTAGTAACTGACATAGGATTCAGAAAACATGAATGTTTTTAGCTCTCATCAGTGGTTAGTTAAGAATGTGTTTAGTTGTTACTGGCTTGATTCACAAGGACATTCTTGCTCCTGAACTCAGTTCAAGCACCATTGTGGTAGAATTAAACCTTTTTAGATAGATGGCTTCCTTTCACACTTGAGCAGCCTCACCTGGCTGGCTCTAATGAGGGACTTTGTGATGTTATGACGGAGAACGACAGATTTTCAGTGAATAAACCTTAGTTTACTATTTGTCATGTTTTTCTCTGACTCACGCTGCACACTTGACAGGGAATAGGAGCCAGTGCTTCTATTTAAGAACACGAGCGGCATTCCGGTGTTACATTTCAGTTTGTTTGTTCTTTGCCCGTACCTTAAGACTATAAGCCTTCTGGAAAGAGTCTATGGGTTTCTGAAGGTTTCTATTTTCCTCGGTACATAGTGGTGCCATGGAAATTGTAGCTGCCCTCGTGCCACTTCACAGTTAGGCACATTCCTGAAGGGCCCAAAATGTTAACTGTTCTTTTAATCCCCACCATTGAAGGGCCCAAAATGTTAACTGTTCTTTTAATCCCCACCAAATGGCTATCTGGTGATGGTCGGCCATACTATAAGGTTGTTAGCAATGATTCACACAATTAATTAAATTATATCTTATAAGTAGGATGTGGTTGTAAATATTATCTTATCCTATTCTTTGAAAAAAACCTTGCCTGTTACCCATTTTAGGAAGACGCATGAAGATAGACTGATTCCAGCTAAAGAGCAAAAGGAGCTCATGAAAACTTTGTTTTCCCTACACCACCCTAGCCTCTTAGTCTTTCAGCCTCCCTCTGAACTCCCTTAAATAAAATAGAGTAACTTTCAAACTACTTTCTCAAAGAAACCAGTGGGGTTTTATGTTATCACAGAATTATACAGCATTCAATTTGTCATTAATCTAATCTTAACATGAACTTCTTACTCAGAGATGCTATCTGTAGCAAATGGCCAATCCCAGTATAGAAGGAAGCCTATGGTTTACTTTGTAGCATTAATAAGGGAGAGCTGGAAGGAAAAATGGTTCCCTATGTAGCTGGTAAAGAAGAAATGCTATACATCCCTCACAGCCCATATATACATGCTTTTCTTCCTTCATTCCTTCCTCTCTCCATCCCTATTCCTTCCTTTCCTTTCCTTCCTCCATTCTTCCCTTTCACTTCAGTGTAGATTTAGAGGAATAGACATTCTAAATCAATAAATATCTTTTTGATCACATCACTTTGCGCAGGGAGTTCACTGAGAAAAAATTCTAGTTTAGAAAATGTGCTAAGTATATTAAAATTTTGACAGGATCTATGGACTACCCATGGGGCTACTATGAGGTCACATCCATAGACAGGAGGCCATCCAACTTCTCCCATATGTATTTCACACATTGTATACCATGACACAGTGAATCATCACAATGAGGACTTTACAACGTACTTATGGTGGTAATTATTTCTTCTGTCAGCTAATGACATCTTTATATGCTTAATCCAGTAAAGACATTAGAGAGCATTGAAAAGAACATTGAGTGCTTGGATCCAGGATTTGAGAAAGGGTATATCATCTATTCAACCAAGCATAATTACCTCTAAGACTCATACTTCAGTCTTGGGTAAAAATAACCCAGAATTCTTATGTTTCGCATTTTAAATTTGTCCTCTTTTTCTTTGTAAGCAACACAGTTTTATTTATACTTTTTCATAAGCATATATTGTCACTCTTAAACTATGTCATCTCTATAAATAGACCTCACTCTTTTCCCTTCCTGAATTCTAAGACAGCAGTAATTGCAAAATGTGATCATTTTCAATTCAGTATTTTAAGAATTGCCCCTTTGCTTGTTGTTTAGTTATTTTACATATGCAACTTTTGGTTCTTAGTGACATTGTCTCATTTTATTCCAAAGTAACTTATTAATTATTATACCACATATATGCTGTAAATGTAAACATACAACATTTAATATATTGTGTGTCTAGAGAGTACATAGGCATATCTTAAGCATATTACAATGTGAACACAGCAGCATGCCAGGAATAAACTGGTATCCAATATTTGTTGGGCTGAGTTGATTGATAACTATTTAAATTATGTTAGCAAGTAAAAAAAAATAGCTCAAGCCTTTACCAGTTTCTAAACAAAATAGTAATACAGGAACAAATTAAGAATTTACTTTTTACTTTTTTACTGTCTGAACTGATAGAAAATTTTTATGAGTTTATGGATTGAGAGCATGGCATTTCTCCATGAAGCTTAATAAAAATGAGAATACCAGCAAGGGTCTTTCCTAGAAACATTAAGCAATGAAATGAATTTTGGGTAAAGCTTTATGTATGAGATATTTGACTCAGAATTGACAAGTAGATAAATGAACAAGAAATATGGAACAAAAGTAGAGAATTAGAAATTCTGAAGAAATCATGAAAGTCAAAATGTACCCAGTTGAGACAGAGAACATGAATACTGTTAGTACTGCTTGGAGCTGACGTGTCTCAGGCAAGATTACTCCTGGCTCTGTCTTCTCTATCCATACTCCCATAACAATTGGTTGACATTGTAAAATGTCATTTATAATGTCTTTAATAATTTATTTATCTTTCCCACACATTAAGGAGACTGTGAACCATGGTATATTTTATCTTAATGACTAATATAGTACCTTTGACTTTGGACAAACAAAAATAAACAGTGAGGATTTTTTTTTAAAGAAGAAAAGATAGAATTCCTGGCAAAATTTATCCTGTCATGATGGTAAGCCAGGTTCTTTTTTTTAAAAATAATTTTTTTTCTCAAATCGAAATTCATTCACACAGGGGTTATAAACACAGAAAGGCAGGATGTGGGGAAGGGAGTGACACTGGAGTGTGGGTGTTCAGGGGGAATACAGATATCTTCAGAACCGTGTATCGGCTGGGTGAAGGTTCAGGGGACAGGTCACTATGACTCTGCCTACGACTCACTTGTCCTTATCTAAGTTGGTATTGTCTGCCAAGGCTACCTATTTACAAGGTCTATGACTACTCAGGCTTGTAAATTTCCACAAAAGCTGCCTGTTGACATTAGCTTATAGTCATCTGTTTCAATATTTTTCCACTGACACCCAAGACTTGGTGTTAGTATACATATATGAAAGGCCTACTGCTAATTTTAGGCCTATGGCTGATTTTAGGCCTTCAGTGTGTAAGCAGGGCTGCCCCTGACATCTCCTCCCTTCTCTAAGTATAGAAGGGCTATGGCAATTCTAAACTTGTGAAGGTGGGGATAGAGGCCTGACCTCCAGTATTTGAAGGGGACCTTGTAATGGCTCCAGTCCCCCTATCATTGTCCAGTGAGGCATGAGGGCCATACCCATCCCGATGTCTTTTTCCTGGAGAGGGGATACTTTTGACATCAACCCCTATGCAGTCAGGCTTGTCCCTCAGGGAACCCAGATAGATATTTTTATCTTTTATTTATATTCCCTTGCATTGCTTAGCCTCGCAGCCTAAGCAAGAATTCAGATCGCCTGTCAGAGGGGGTTCTGGGTGGCCCCTCTCTGCTTTGTCTAGGGGCAGAAGTTCCCCCTTTTAGGTTGGGTGGAGATGGGTTTTGGAAACACCCTGTATAAAGTAACAGCCTCATCTTGAGTCTCAAGGTCCTCCATAGCTAACTTATGATAATGTATCTGAGTAGGTTTTGCTACCAAATTATTTATTAAGCCAGGTTCTTTAACTCCAGAATTATTGTGTTTCTCACCAAAGATAGCAGGAGGAATTATAAACATATCAAAATTTGACAGTAATTTACAAACTTGGAACTTTGTTTCCAAACTATTTCTTTTTTAATTCAAAAGAGAACAGTAGCCTCTTCTAGAAAAGATGTCCCTCCATTCTAAAATATAATGGAGCTTGGACAAATCAAAACATGTTTTGAATGTAATGTGATGTCATTTGTCACTGATGAGCAGGTCTTGATTTCAGTTCTTCCTATGAAAAGCTACCTCATCTGAATTCAGTATATGTGTTCAGGATGTTTTTATGCATTAAAATAATGGACATCACTAAGGAAGTCATCATATTTGCCTACTGAAAGTATTCATGGTTGAGATGACAAGTGTTCTTATCATAAGTAATCTCATAAATAATCACACAGTAGCATAAAACTCACTATTTTTTGGAAATGTTAGAATGAATATCACTCCTGACGTTGCTAACAGCTACTGTAAATTTTAGTCATTAAAGCTGATATAAACACAGCATGGGCTTTATCAATTCAGAGAAAAGATATAAAGTAGCTTAGGACTATAGCTTAGTTGGACTACACATGCCTCACTTGTATGACATCTTAACTTCAGTGTTGTTAGATAGAATTCTAACTTCCTTTTATATGTTGTTTGCATTAGTTTTTAAAAATGACAACTTGCTTAAACATGTGACTGGAGGTGGAATAATATATACATATATCCTGCTTTCAAGTCTCAACCATATGTGTGACAAAAAAAAAATCCATGGTTGATGGTAACTATGAGCCCAAACTTAAGTTCAGAAACTTATGAAATCAAAATCACAGAGATAAATCCACATGCATCTTAAATTCCTTGGAGAATATCAACCACAAAAGGACTTCCTTGTGAGCTTCAGTGTCCTCAGATAATTTCAGACTCACAGTGACATGTTACCCTGAGGTATTTTCCATAGTATAAAATTTTGTCTATGGCTTTGAAGGATCAAAAACATTTTGAAGCAAATTCCTGCTTCAAAGGTGTGTTTGCAACTCCAATGGCTCAAAATAAAGAACACTGATAACAAGAGATAAGTATTCTAATTCACAGTAAGTGTTAAAAGTCTCAGATAATCTAAAACACTCTGGAGGGAAAGCCAGACAGTTACTGCAGCAGGGAACAATTCATAATCAAAAAGTTAATTGGTAATTTTTAAAATAAATGAAGAGTTATATATAAAATAAACACAACAAAAGCTAAAACCATAGCTCTGCTATGTCTTGCTTTCTCTTGACATTTCACAGTGAAGTAGGTAGCCCAGCAGACTCACAAGACAGCTTTGCATCCCCTTTATGATATGAATATTGCCTGTGTGGGTGCTCAATTCCCACTCTGATCAACATGCTAATATCATTCTAGAATACCTAGGTTGGGCTTTAGGCTTAACGTCATTCATTCTCATGTTATTTCTTTGGGGGTTGTTTCACTGTCATAATCTCTCTCAATCTCTCAATCTCTTTCCCTCCCTCCCCTCCCTCCCTCCCTCCCTCCCTCCCTCTCTCTCTCTCTCTCTCTCTGTGTGTGTGTGTGTGTGTGTGTGTGAGAGAGAGAGAGAGAGAGAGAGAGAGAGAGAGGGAGAGAGAGAGACTTAAATAGTTTCTCATATACTTCAGGCAATGTCCAAATTGATCTAATTATTGCAAACATGTCCCCTTGGGCAACTTCAAAAATTACTACAGTGTAACTCTGTAATAAATTATGGTTTCATTTACATTATTTTTATCTTTCCAACTTCATTCACACACAAACTCTAATGACTCCTATTACCTTCAGAAAATTGAAAACTTTAAAGTTTCATATTCAAATACTTTCAAAATGTATGAGTCTAATTTGTTATTTTTCTAGTTCATAAACTCTTTACTTTTCCCAAGACTATTTTCTCTCTTGTGCATCCTGAAATTCATGCCTGTGGTCCTTCCTGAGATCAAAGAAAACACCTGCCTTCTCTGGGAAAATATTTCTGAATGTCCAAGTGTGAAAAGGCGCCTTAATTCTATAGATTCACTTCTGTTAGTGTATCTGAGAGTGATTGATTGTTTTGTGTCGTATCCCATGAAAAAACTACTTATGGAAAAGAGCAACATATTTTCTGTCCTTATCATCTTCATATCATGGGGACCCGGTAAGCAGATGTTTAGAACTGACTCTATTTGCTTGAACGTAAAACTGCTGTAATTTTACAATCTTTGACTAAACTTGATAAATATTGCTCTTAAGACCAGAGAGAGATTTCAACATGTCCTTGGGATATTTATTGGTAATTGTTATATTTTTCAAGGGCTTGAGGATTTTTATCAAGTTAACATACCCTTCAATATTATATTTTCTTCACTGTTTAATATTACAGGTGAAAATATGTTCCAATTCTTGTTAGTCTGACAGTCAATCTCAAAGAATAGTGCAAAGTTCCAACTGGAGTCCTCTGAAAGTCCTCTAATCAGAGGGTTTAACAGTGGCAATGATATGGAAAGTAGAGAAGGCAAGCAAAACATGAGTCCCTTCAGTGTGATGTGGGGTCAAGAAGGCTTCAGAGATGAAAAGGCAGGGTTATGAGCTTTGGGGCTCAAGAAGGAAATATCTTTAGCCAGTTCATCTATCATTTATCATTAGGTCTCTGGTTTGTAATCAGACCATCTCAAGCTTGATTCAACAAGGATTAGCAACTCATGACAACAAGAGCAATAACAACAGAACAGCCTGCATTTGTCTAACACAATGAGCTACCTGGAGATAGCAATGGGGAAGCAAAGGGGTTACTTTAGTTCCTACTGAAGACACTGAAGGTGCAGGCAATAACATTTCCACTATTATGAAAGACATGAACTACACATATCAGCCTTACTTCACAGATTTGGCAACTGCACTCTAGAAATTTTGGGTAACAATCTGACTGAACACTGAGAGTAGAAATGAAGAACACAATTCAAAGAGGGATGACAGCAATAGCCTAAGAAAGGAGGAGGAAACCGCTTGATTAAGCAACAATAGTTAAACCTGGAGAGTCAACACTAGACATAAGCAAATCAGAAATAGCATAATTATAATTTGAAAGTTTTAAAACCTACATAAAATAGAGATTTTTTTCAAGGCATTGACTTATTTTCCTAATGTTAAAATAAAACTGGGCACAATTATGCTTATCCTGAATAATAATTACAATGAAGCACCCGTGTGTTAAATATATAGTGAATACTATATTGTGTTGAAAAGGAGAAGTTGTGTTAAATAGAGCAAATCTTATAATCACAGCAGAGTTTTTTAAACTTTGTTCTCAGGAAATGTGTTCCTACTAGTGAGTATTGATTTTCATCTTACCATCTGGGACAAAATCTTACAATTCTAATACTTTGGAAAGGACTGTAGTAAGACATGAAACATGAAAGGCATTTCACATATGCCCAGGAATTGCCTGATTGAGCATGCCATGATATAATGGGAGGATGACTGGTTCTCTTATTTGCCAAGATGCACAGAAATATGTCTCATTGGTCTCCTCTGACATGTTTGTCAAGGCACAGACATCTTCCTTCCTTTTAGCCAATATTTCACTGCTTTCTCTGAGATCAATCTCATAAGACAGAAACAAGGTCTAACTCTGAAATAAGGAGCTACAAGGTTCCTGTAACGATACATTATATCATCTTATAGCCACATAGTTTGCTTACTCATGTCTGGAAGTATGACTTATACTTTACAATCTATTTTTGTGTTTGTGTTTGGTATACAAATAGTGCATTCACCAAATGACTTTTTAATTTTCAATAGATCATAATGTAAAGATGCTACTTTTAAATGCTAGTTCAGAATCAGTGCTGGGGGATACAGGGTCTCTGCCTATTTCATCTAGAGTTCATTTTCCCTATGAGAATTTCATGGAGCACTTAGATTTTCCTCACTGAAAGTTCCTCCATTTATACAAGAGCAACCAACCTTCCATATGGGAAAACAGTATCCTCTCCACAAACCAATGATGATTCCCCATCTTTAGTCAACATTCCACCACACAAATAGTAGTCTAGATTTTAAAATGCATTATGTAAAAACACTCAAAACATATAGGAAAATAGTTTCAACACTAGCTTAAAGTGCTTTTTCTAAAAATGCTATATTTTCTAACTATGAGATGCTAAATTTTGATTCTGAACATTTAAATTACCTAGGAGGTATCAGGGTACACAGTGTTAGTGAATGCCTTGATTGATTCCAAATCAGAAATAAATAGAAAGATTACAAGAAATTAAAGTGTCACTTTTCCAAACAAAAATGTGAATCATTTTTACTATTTAGAATATTGTTCCAATAAATGGTCTTATAAAATTTAAAATCTATGAGTAGTAGTAGCTTCACCAGTTTTCATTTCATCTCAGATTTCAATTTACTCTAAGAAGCATTGACACAGTTGACTATACAAACATCAAATTTGCTTATTCATGATCCTATTTTGTAATAAATACTTTCCACAATCCAAGCAAAGCAGTTTCAATCCCTTTAGAAAAATACATGCCAAAAATATTAATTATTGTTTTATTTCACATTAAAATAAAAAATTGTAATGAAAAAGAATTCTGAAACCCTTTACTTTTAATAACAATTATTTTATTTTAATTATGTTTTCAGTGCTGAGGACTGACTCTATGGTCTTTCAAATTCTAGGCCAGCTCTTTCATTCTGAGCTGTAGCACACACCCCCACCCCCACCCCTCGCCTCCATCCAGTTCTCAAATAAGAAAGGGTCTCAGGAAACTACTTCAGCTGTTCCTGAACTCACTCTAGAAAGGTCTTCAGGTTACAATCCTCCTGCCTCAGTCACTTGAGTGGCTAGAATTACATGTTGCATCACCAGGTCTGATTCAACACTTTTCCACATGACTCAATATATTGTTTAAAATACTATAATACTAACATTTGTTAAAGCAGAAATAACAAATCAGTTATTTCTTCATTATTCTCTGAAACAAGGATGAGGCACGTGAAATATTTAAAGTTTTTGAATGATTACTACTAGGTGAGGGCCTCGGTACTTAATGCTGTATTTTCATATTGCCCAAACATTTATGCTGAAAAGCAACTTTCTTTTTCATGAAGCCGATAAGTTACAAGAACTCCCTTCCACTGAAGTTTACAAAATGTTCCATAAAGAGAACCTGTGATGTTTTCTTGGATTGCAGATCAAATGATAGTTCTACTCAACTTGAAACAGGAGCCGGCTATCATAAACGTACCTTGTCCTTGGCTTACTCCATAAAACTCAGCTGCTATCCTCGCGGCTTCCTTTCGGTTGCCTTTCACGATGTAGAAATGACTGAGGATGGCAAGGCTGATTTTCACAAAAAGTTTAAAACAGAAAAGGGAGAGTATCGTGAAATAGACATTAGATAGCTGTTGAGCAAATGGCCGGCTTTCTTCTAACACCGACATTGCTGCAGAGGAATCTGTCCCGGTGTTAGGTCCCAGCCAAGTCTCAACTGTGTCTGGCTCTGTTCCGGGATGCTCTTGAACAGCTGGTCCGAAGGGAAGAAAATATCAACTGGTAATGATGTCTAAGGCTCAAATTATTTATACCGTCCATAAAAGTTCTTCACCAGCTCCTATTGGTCTGACAATATTCCATGGAAGCGACCGAATCACGTTTCGCAAGCCTCCTGACTTTCCATTCTCAGTATAAAGTGATACATCCTCTTTCTGTTCTGGCTTTCAGGAGTTGAATATTGAAATAACTAAGGCCGATGGTTTCCTTTTTTGGTATCTAATTATCAAGAACAACTCGGGCTCAGTAAATACATCTGGCACCAAGCCTGGAGACCTGAGTTCCATCACTTGAGTCCACACAGTGGAAGGAGGGTCCCAACTTCCTCTTGTTCTCTGACCTGCACACTCGTGCTGTGTGTGTGTGTGCGTGTGCAACACACACACACAAACACACTACGTAAATAATAAATAAATGAACAAATGTAACTTAAAAAGAAAGTTGTAAGTTTTGTGTATTTTATTCACATGGTTCATATAATAATATTTACAATCTTGAAGAGAAGTCAAATGTTCTAACTCAAGGCTTTGTTGTTATACAATAGTTTTTATAACTGATTAGACTGTCCCATTATATATTAATAGATTTACACTGCAGTGTAACACTTTAAAACATTATGCTGAGTAGACCAAGAAGAACTAACAGTCCCTGCCACTAGTGTAGCAGAGTTTTACAGGAGAAAATGCAAGAACTTAGATAAATAAAAGACAAGGCATCATGGCAACATACTCAAAGGGACATAATCCTGACAGGAAAGTCTGAGAGATCTTCCTGGGAGGTGGGGGATAATACACAAAAGAATTATTAAACAAACATAACTGTTTCACAAAATTTCAAAACCAACCAAACTAAACTTAATTATGAGTCTAGTTATAATACACCTAAAATGTAATTTTTAGACCTATAATCTTGGATAGCTATGGTCTATTCAGGAATAAAATATATTTGGATATCTTATGTATATATGGCTAGCCAAATGTCTACTCACATATAAATGATAGCTTAAAAGAGAAATAGAATCAATTATTTAGAAAAGTAATGTGCAGTGCTTCATAAATTCCTTTGTTTCTGTTTCCTTATCTTCTTTTGAAATAATACCTTTCCTTGTCAATATTCAGAAATTTAACTGAAAAAATGCCCTAACACAAAATATTGTGATATATGTTTACCCCAGATTTAGGGTCTGTTCATTTTGGAACATTTCTTAATGATGCTAAATTTCAAAGTAACAAGCAGAAGACATAAGCAGACAACTGTGGCCCTAGCTGAAGAAAGGATTCTATCTAGGGTGTGGCATCCCAGTAAGTGTGACTTGTCACTTTCATGCTGTGTATCTTATTGGATTAGTCTGATTTCACCAAGTTTTCCTAAGACAAAGGAGATATGGCCATTGAATAAAGGTGCTAAACGAAGGAAGCTGTTTCTACCCCGGTGAACCACTTGCTCCCTGAAACGTAAAAGAGATTGATGTGTTAGAAATCACCAGCTCTTTGATAGTGGTCCTTGGTGTCCTTCCCTCCAGCAATGCAGGCAGAACAATTACAAATGGGTCTGTGAACCATGGCTCATGCTGTCTGGGACACTGCCAACTCCTGCTTAAGTGCTGAAGATAAACTACTACAACATGGTCCTCCCTACCACTGATGTGGAAACTGTGTCAAGCAAGTGAACTCATCACAATTACATTCTGGTGAGTCTTCTGTCTGGCATGGAGATGCTTGAACACACACTGGAGAGGAGCCTGTAGACAGCTGGCCCATCACAATGCTCTGAGTCACGGCGTGACTTCCACTCCAGTGCTTTGGAATCAGAAATAAGCCTGCCTTAGTCACATCTAAGTGCCTGTCTAAGGTTTCTCTCCTTTCTCTTACCAGTAAGTGTTATTAAAAATAATTCCCTCCACAGTAGCTACTCAGCAGCCTGGATTCTTTGGAGCTAAGAAACACTTCCATTCACTAAGGCTGTCGTCATCAGTTCAGTAAGTTTAAATCCCTCACGCTTTACTAGGACCAAAACCTTACCACTCAATATTTAGAATTTTATTCCCAGATGTCAAATTTAGGTTTTATAAATTCTTTCATTCTGTCCTCTTTGTTTTATGAAGGCAACACTCACCCATAATAAAATTTGTCACCTACTTGTTTGTTAATCTGAAGGCCCAATAAAATAACTCAATGTAAACTCAGAAATGCAAATCAGGTATCAATTTTCATATAAAAGACTCTTCAAAACACCATCTTAAATGATTGGTGATACATAAAAGACCATGAAAAGTATTTGAGCATCCATTTTCTTGGATTTATATTTTTTTCAGGGTCAAATACAATTTTTGCTTTTTTCCTTTATAAACAGTTTTTGAATTTCATATATGAGCACTGTAGTACATCAGTTCCATCTCACCTCCACCCCTGCTGTTACGTCTAGATCAGGGGATGCAGGCTTCAGGTGCTATAGAATGGAAAATAGAAAAAGTTGGGGGGGGGCTGTTGGAAAGTGGGAGGGAGGGAAATGTGGAAGGAGAGGGAGGGAAAATTGTAGGAGGAGCTAAGGTGGGAGGAGTTAGGAGAGGAAGAGGAGGAGTAAGGAGGAGAGGAGGAAAAGGAAGAGAAGGAGCTAGAGAGGGCAGAGATGTAGGAGGATGGAGAACCACAAAGGTATGGAGAGCAGTCGTGGGGAACAACTTATAATTAGGTCAGCTAATTTGGATACAACTCTCTTTGTATGGGTATCTTGTTATTAATCATTACCAAACATATAAAGCCTTTAATTAATCTTTAAGCATTAGAGTCTCATTCTCTTACTGGGTCCGCATAAATGGTGGAATGGTCTGGGCAATGCCAGCCTTGCAGAGACAGCGTGGAAGATTGGCAGAGCCATCTCCCAAGCTGATGTCTCGTGGGTGGCAGGGCTGGTGTTTCTGTCTGGCCGGTTCTAGCTGCTGCGCGCACATGGCCTGTGGGCCACAGAACGTGGCGGCTAAGCTAGGCAGGGCTGCTGCAGCTTAGATAGTCGGATGAACCAGAGGCCAGTTTTAAATATTTACCACAACAGAGAATGAATAAAGTGCAATGTGTATGTTTGAAAATGTCGTAGGTAATTATATTATGTTATGTTTATTTAATATGTTTGTGTGTGTGTGTGTGTGTGTGTGTGTGTGTGTGTGTGTATACATAGATAATTTAAATGAAATTAGCCATTTGTGGTTGTAAGTACATCACTCCCATAACGGTCACAGACTAACAGAAGCCCCAGTGCCAGGCATAGGAAACCTCAAGAGAGTCCACAAGATTGCAAAAACAATAGAGAATACTGTTATTATCCTTAGTTGCCTCCAAGAACTTAAAGGTAAGATCACATTGCTGAAGTCATCATGCACTTTGGATGCAGTACTTGGGAGATTTGAACTCAAACTGACCTGGAAGCCTCCTTCTTGAGAATTAGCTATCACAGTACCCAAAGTTACTACGCAACTGGCAATGAAGAAAAGCAGTCAACAATTCTAGCTCTAAAACTTGTGACCCACAACAAGGACCAGCATGACAAGACATTCACAAGGGTGTAATCATGGCACATATGTCTTAGGAGCAAGTAGAAACTGTCTAATTGGAATTAAGACCTAAGTAGGAAGAGAGAATTCATGCTTGGTATTGGTTGTTATCCTAGCCATTTCTCTGTGGCTGGTGAGGTCACAAACCCTAGAAGAGAACCTACTGCTGCCACCTTCCAAAATCAGTAGCACTCCTTACTGAATACTTACTCTTTTAGCCATAGATAAGTGTAGCTTTCATCCTCTATCAAAATAAGGTTCTTTTTAGTAACACCATCGCCGCATAAATCTTCAACTGGTCAAAATGTAAAGAGTCAGCAACTGTGGGATGCCCAACTTGAACTGTTTCCTTTGCAATGCAATCCCTCCACCTAAGGCTCATGGAGGACAGGGAGAAGGGACAGAAACTCTGTAAGCACCAGAGGACCCAGATATCTGCTGTGAGATGGCATCTTTGATAAATGACTGGGAGGTGCACTAGTGATATCTTCCCAATATGACCACCTAAACAAGAACTCCATAATACTGGTTGACATTCCTAGGTGGATGATGAAGTCTCATAAGGCTCCAATCCGTAGATGAAGAGCTACAGGTTAATTAATTTTCCCTAGAGAAGGTGAATAAATCTCCTCCAGGGATATGTCATGTAATCCCAAATGATCAGCCCTAGACACATACAAATGCATAGAAGCAACACTAAATGGACTCTGAAAGTTATTTTTATACAGTCACAAGCATACATACACACATGTAGCAACAATTATTATAGGAATCATGAACTTGAGAGTAAGGAGGGAGGCACAGGAGGTGAGGGGAGAGGATGAGGTGGAAATTATGTAAACACAGAACTCTTGTGTAAAATTTTCAAAAGTTGGAAAATAAATCAAAATGATTTGATATTATATAATTCTAGCTCTCATAAAGACAAAGTCTTTTCCGGATGTTTTGTACTTTGACCATATTTATGTCTTTATACCCTTTCTTTCTTTTCCTTTGCCCTTTTTACATGTAAGACATAGATTCTTTAAATGAAAACAATAATGCAATATTTATCCTTCTGAATTAGTGAATTGCATGCATTCACTAATTTTTAAGAGAATATATTCTGGTTTTCCTTTCTCCTCCCCTAAATCCTCAAGGTTTTCCCCATCTCCCTTTCCATTAATGCCTGATTAAGGATACATTCTAATTAGGATTAAAGTTAGGGTAATACTTATTACTTAAATATTTTGGTGGGGAGACTTTGGATGAGAACTCTTTTATTTTGTTAGAAGGTAGGACTTGGGAGTAAATGATTGTGTTAGATTTCCATAGCAATTACCAGTATAATAAACCAAAAAAAATTCTGTTAGTGTTATGATAATCACTCAGAAAATTTTCATCATAAAATTATTATTAATTTAGGTTCTGGGCCTTCTGGGGAATGTCATTTACTTTTTCTGAAACACAGAATCGATTCTATCTAAACTTTGAGTTATACCTAACTCAAACATTTTGATTAGATGTAACTAGAAGTTGCCTTAAGTTCAACATACTCTTATCTTTATGTGTGGTCTTAGAAAGAATGGCTAAAAGCTAGCAACTATGCATATTTAAGTTTAAAATAGGTTATATCTTATTATAAACATTTATTTAATAAATACTCTATGCTAAATACTTTTTAGGATATTATATTTTACGATGTATTCCTACATTCTAGATATTGTGTTTTAGGATGTTGTATATTACAATAGAATTGGTATTACCTTTCAATTCCTTGCTTAGTTTACAACCACAGAATTTCTCAAAAGGGTATCTCACCCAACTTTTTTCCAGTCACCTAATTTTCTGGTTCAAGGAAAGGATGTTTGACCAAACAAGGCCAATGAAAGATGTTTTCGAGAAGAGATTGAAGGAGTTAAAAATCTTCTTTTATTCTGTAGGAGAAGCAAAGTATCTAGGTTCTCATTAACAGTAAAGAACAGTTTGTGTGTGGATCATGCCAGTAAAAACGAAACCCGGTCAGTATTTAGGCAGGAAGCATCAGGTTATCTTCATTTGAGAATCTGGGCACAGGTTTAACTGAAGCAGCTCAACCCAATACTAATATGAATTTAAAGTAACAAAAAATATTAAAGTCTTACTTGTTAATTAAATCAATTTTCAATTCAGTGTTATCCAACTTATGAAAAAAATGTCCTGATATGTTTTCTGGAGTCTTTATGAAGAAGTTAAGTGGGTAGGAAGAAGTTTTAAAAAAAAATAAAAAGCAGATATTTTGCAGGTTGTATATCTGGAGGTGGGAGCACTAGACTGCATTTTCATGGCCATTCTTCTGAGGCTACTGTTCAAAAGTCAGCACTGAAACACTCAGAGTTTACCCACTGCCCTCTGCTTACCACACCCTTTGATCATAGCATGCATTTGTGCCATGTGTGGGCTATAAATAGCCTTTGGATAAATACTTGCATACTGCAGAGGGTTGAATTCAATGGGTTCCACTCATCCCTCCTGTGATTAAGAATTTGCTCTGTGACACTTTAGCTAATCACATATTTAAGAGATTAAAGGTAAGGAAACCTTTCCATTTACCATGTGTCCAAGATAAAAAGTGGGACTATATTAGAAATGACAAGGTTAGGTCATCTTATAGGTATGTCCAGCCTGGGAATTTGATCATGATACTTAGACACTTATATAAATTAATAACTATCATTTCTCCTGAAATAAAATGTATAATCAACCTAGACTGTGATCAATTGGGCATTAACATTGGCATATTTGAACGATTCTGGTTAGCATTCTGTTGCAGTTTCCTTGCCAACAGAAGTATTGTCTGGATTGCTCATAAGTTTATTTTTAGTATCAATTATAAATTTCAGGGAAAAACATAGCTTAATCACATCCCCATTAGATTATGGATCTAGTACTCATTACTTAGTAAGAACTTAGAATGTCACCTTTCCACAGTACTTTACAGTCAGCTTTGTGTTCTTCTTCACCCTCTCATTCCTCACTCCAGTGTTATAGAAACTGAGCAAAGCCCAATCAGCAGAGGCTCCATGGTTGGTCACTTCCAGTGCTCCACCACCATTAACCTCTGGCTGGTCTCTGCTAATCTCTGATACTGCTCTCATCTGGAAACAGGAAGAAGGTCAAAAGCACACTATAGACATTAACACAGCCTAAGAGAAAGCACAGTGGTTATGTGAACTTGCTGCTTTTTCAGTGGACCAAAGTTCAGTTCCTTGGGACAGGGTTTCTCTGTGTAACAGAGTCCTTGCTGTCCTGGACGCACTTCATAGACAGAGCTGGCCTTGAGCTCACAGAGATCCACCTGCCTCTGTCTCGCAAGTCCTGGGAGTGAAGGCATGTACCACTACCCCTGGCACATCTCACTTTTGAAAAAGAGCAAATAAGATTTCAACAAATGTTTAATCTCTCTGAACCTGTTTGCTCATCTACAAAGAGGGATAACCACTATCTTGTGGATTTGTAAAGATCTTGGAAAAACTGTCTAATATTTTGTTGATATCTGTAAATGTTGGTGTCATTTAAAAGCAAATCACAGGTGTTATTGCTTTTAAAATAAGCAAACCTAATGATGTCTATTTATAAATAAAACTTGAATTCACTGTTACATACCTAACTGCAATCATCCCCTGCTCTGCTTTGCACAGCAAGAGGTTAACTCCCAAATTCACTCACATTTTTGAGAACTTCCTGTGGGCCAAGTGTTCCTGGGTTATGTAGACAAATCAGTGAGTAGACAAGTGAGATCTGTGTCTTTCTGATGCCAATCTTGACATCAGCTGCTGAATCCACATCTGGAGCAAATAATGTATCCAGATTTTCAAATAGTCCATTTTTTCTCAATTCTGCAATTTGTCTTGTTCCTTTCTTTAGCATATGGACTGTAAAACCAACAAAAAATCCAGAGAAGCCTTCCTCTGACTGCTGTTTTCAATAATAGTTTGGAATTTATATCTTTTCCTTGTCCTAGTCAGTTGGAGATTGAACAATTATCAAGTCTCAATTATTGGTTGTTTTTTTTTTGTTTGTTTGTTTTTTGTTTGTTTCACTTTGTCATAGAAACCGCTTCCTGCTTGGCTTGGTCAAATTCCAATTGGAGCATCCTTTGGAGAACTCCCCAATCTGACCTTAGTCTATGTTAACATCAAAGGTTTTAATGAGCTTTCAAACTACTTTGCAGAGACACAGATGCAGGACAGTGAGGTCCATGATACCAATATCTGATTATTTTTGTAAACATCAGTGCAAGGGTGATATCAAGAGAACATGGAGAGTACTGGTAAGCCAAGACACTGAAGCCTCACATTCCTGTCATGTGGACTTGCAACATCTTATGGGAGAAGATTAAAGATTGCTCTCTAAAAAGCGAATGAGTATTAGTCAAGAATTGAGATTTCATCGCTGTTTAAATTGTCTGTTTTTCCCTATTTTTGACTTGTCTTTTGTTTAGTAACCTTACAACTCTAACACATTTTATATGTATTCATTTTTCATGTGATAGTTCAGGATAGTGGACATCTGAATCACTTTTAATGGGACCAGTTTTCAAAGGTTGCATGAGAGCATATTTGTGGTTTTTTGTGATCAGGCGTGAACATTTTCCAGGACATAGAAGTGCCTCCAGGGAATCTAATCCAGTGAGCTTAGATAGTTACCTAGCTTTAATGCACCTCTGTCTTTTCATTTGTGAGATATGATTAACTATATCTATTGAGGAGTTGCCAAGATGAAGTTAATATTTAAAAAGTTCTTTGAATAACACCTACCACATACAAACTGTTTTGAGGGGATTTATTAAAAACCTAAGTTTTCAAACAACAACAAAAACATGGCTGTTGTAGTCTGAAGGAGAATAGCCCCTAGAGGGTTATGTAGTTTCGTGCTTTGCCCCCCGCTGGTGTCCTGTTTGAGAAAGATTAGAAGGATTAGGAGGTGTTGCAACCTCCTAGGCCCAAACCACAACAGAAAGCTGATGCAAATGTAATTCAAAAAGTGAGACAAGTATCAGCCTCAGGAAGCAGGAAGATCTTGAAGATGTTGGCCACATGGTTCTTGCTCTGTGTTTTTATAAGATTCCTAACAATCAGAACCATTGTGTGTGGGACTGTGTAAGGGTATTCTGGGTCATGGCTGGGCAGGTGCCTAGAACCCCGAGACTCTGCGTGAGAACCGACAGGAGTTTGCCCTCAGAACCAAGGTGCGCCCCCAGAACCCAGGGTCCTGTAAAGCAGTCTAGTCTCTATAGAATTACATTGTTCAGTCACGTAAGCTAGCCGCTACAGCCCCTCCAAAAGTGCACAGGTAGAGGGTGTGACTAGAGACCTCAGGCTCTAGAGATTTACATACTAATGAAGGCCAGAGGGAGGAGCAAATTAAGCATGCCTCCCCAGATCCTCCCCCAATCCTCCCCCATCTTCCCTCCCTATTTAACTCGGGACTGGCCTAAGTTTTATGAGGGTACAACCAGATCCATCTACCATCTGCCATGACAATAAACTCTTTTGGAACCAAGGACTTCCTCATGTCACTGGGGCCTGCCGCCACCACCAGGCCACTGGAACCTTAGACCTCCTCCTGCATGTGGGACCCGCTGCAGCATGGAAGCCTCCCCGGACTCCACTGCTGTGGCCTTCTATTTTCCTCCACAATTGTGCGTCTCTGACTCTCTGCCTGCTCTTGGGAGGTTTTTCCACCTATTGTGTTGCCTTATCCAACCTAGGTAGGAGGGCTGTTACCTTGTCTTATTGTATCTTGAGTTGTTATGCTTGTTTGTTGTGTCTTGGAGGCTGCTCTTTCTGAAGAGAAATGGAACAAGAATAGATCTGGGGGAGATGGGGAAGGACTGGGAGGAGTCCAGGGAGAAGAAACTGTGGTCGGGGTATGTTATATAAAAGAATCTATTTTCAATTAAAACAAATAGAAAAGAAAAGTACAGAAGTAAAGGGGTTATGGAATCTTCTTCAGTGGTTAAGGAAAATTCCAAGGATCAGAATGTTCATGAAATGTATATTTATATGAATAAAAGCCAAAAATGTCTCAAATGTCATCTGTAGCATATGGATTAGGAATCTGGTCTATTTAACGGTGTAGTATAGTGGCTTAATACAAGAAATAGACTATGTACAAATATAGACAGATTTCAAAATATCTTGAATAGAATAGATGCTACCCAGGAGTTTACGACATTAAGGCTAGCAATATACGTTACAGAAATTGAAAGAATGCTTGTCAGGGGTTGCAGTGGGGTGAAAGGGATCACTGAAAAAATGATACACGTTTTTAGGAAAGAAGAAACATTTTCTATCTTTATGATAATGTAAGAATGTATATCTTGGGGTAAATAAACCTCTATTTTCCAACTGAGGTCTATACCATGAACTACAGGTAATAATAACTGCTGCAAAGTCAACAATAAAGATAAAGGAAAGCACAGTGGTGCAGACCCATTACTTGAGAACCAGAGGCAGGAAATTTACAAGTTCAAGTCTAGCTTGAGGTACATAGTGAGACACTATACTCAAGAATCATTAAAAAAACAAAACACCACAAAACCACACACACACACACACACACATGCACACACACACAAAGAAATGTGTAAAGATCCCTAATGTGTCTTATTTCTCTCTTCCTATACTTTATAGAATCAAAAGTGTTCCTCCTTCCTGGTCCCCATTTGTGATGCTCCATTCTACTACCACAAAATTCCTTTGTTTTAATACAACTACAACCATAACTTCTTCTGAATTATACTCTACGTATACTCAGACTTTCTATTCATGAAAGACTAGATGCAATAGAAAAAGTAATCTTTATAAAACAGAAAGAACTGTTACAGCTCTAAGTTTTAGCCATGTGGGACACTGTGATGAGACTTAATAATCATTCTTCACAACACACTGTCATCATTGTCATTGTCATCATCTTGATCTAGAACTCTAGCAGGCCGAAAGTTAACTAGTCATTTGAAAACTCAAACAACCAAAGTGGGAGTCCTCAAAACACCCATTCATCAGAACTTCCACCAGGACTGTGTACTGACCAGACTAGACCTGACTGCTCTCCAGGGAAAGAAAGCTACCTCATGTTCAGCAAGCAGTCAAGGTAGAATCTTCACCTTTCAAATTATTCATATGGAACATGGCATCCCTTCCCTGTGATCATTACCTAGGAAATAAAGGAAAGGATGCTTTTCTGGGTACAACCATATTCAGTGACCAAGCTGCCTAACTCATATTGTACAGACCCAGAAGGAAAGGGAGGTTAAGTTGTTTTCTCTAGTTTAGGTTCAAGTAGGTTGTTCAAAAGCTTAACAAGGAAAGTTTTCTTTAGAGTATCAAACATGCAAGGTCTATCAAAATATCCTGACTGTTTACTCACTGTCGAATAGCTTTTGAGATTAAAATGTAGACCACTGTCAAAACAAAAATAGGGATCAAGGATGACACATTCACAAAATTGAACTATGGTCTTAGTGTCTGCCAAAATTAATTTGACATTTAATTCCCAATTAAATGGCATTGGGAGATGAGGCTTTTAAGAGGTATTTAGATCATGAGGGCTCCATCCTCATTGTTTGACTTAATGTCTTGTAAAGAGTTTTAGGGAGTGAATTCTGTTTTGTCTTTTCTGCTCTTCTGTCTGTCTTATGTGGAACAGAGTCCATCTGCTTGGAAGAATAGTAGGCCCAACTCAACAGCTTCTTGACCTTGCACTTTCCAGAGCTATAAGAATACATTTTTGTTCATTTTTATGACTTACTTGGAAAATGGTATTCAATTACAGCAGCAAAGGTATATTGGAAACATATAATCATAGGAAGAAAATGTTAATTGAGGCAAAGTCCCATCAATAACTATACCAATGTGACAAAGGTCTGATGTAGTCAGTCTGCCAATAATGAAAAGGTTCACATGCCTAACATGCAACTTTACTCTCTGGATCAAAATACTAATCAGTTTCACATGTCTGAAGCAGGCATAATCTATGCATCAAAAACATAAAATTCCTGGGTTGTACATCTCCCCCTTCTGGACAAGCTGTAGCCATTACACTCATGAACACACTGTAGATTTTGCTATCTGCACAGAGCTTGCACAAGATTGGGCCCATCAATATTTTATCACTGATGGGTTTGGGGCATGAGGCCTACCTTTACCAGAGGGACCATACACAGTTAATGCTTGTTGCCAGAGGGAATCTTGCTTTCTTCAATGGTGTAGTCCCATTAGATAACTTCCCACTCATGCTTGGCCAAGTAACTGAACTTAAACATAGCACATGTCACACAGAAATAGAAGACATGGGAATAAGAAGGGACTCATTGAAAAGAAGGATACTAATGGGAGAGGGAGGAGGATGGAGGAGGAAAATGAAGGCTGAAAATGACTGAAATTTATTACATACTGGCATGGAACTGTAAGCAATTAAAAATACAAAAAATGGTATGTCTATAAATGAGCAGAGCTTAAATTATCAACTTTTAAAACTTAATCATAAAAATGAAGTGGCATAGATAAATTTGATAGTCTTTAAATGAAAGTTCATTTGCTTATTTAAAAATGCAATTGCATAATGCTTGGAATTTTAAAAGCATCTAGTCCAAATGCTCATTAGAGTATTTAAATAAATATATATCAACAACTATATGTTGTGCTTTTTAAATTTTTTATTTTGGTTGTATGTGTGCAAATCTGAGTGTGTGCTAGTACCCACAAAGGTCAGAAGAGGGAATCAGATGCCATGAAACCTGAGTTAAAAGTGACTGTGAACTGCCTAGTTGTGAGTTCTAGAAACCGAATCTGAGTCCTCTGCAAGAGCAGCCAATGTTTTTTAACTCCTGAGCCGTCTTTCAAGTCCCCTTATGTTGTGTTTTAACAATCAATATGTTTTTATTTTAATTTACTTTATTTACTTGTCTAATTTTTTTCGGACTTTGGTGTTCTATAAATGCATTCACTTTAAAAGGATGTTGGACAAACTTATTTCCCAAGTCTGATATACAATACCATCTAGCTAACAAAAATATCATTAGATTTCATTTTATTTTAATATTTCATTGTTAAATAATCTCTACTTTTGAAATTAATGAAGCTCCACAAAATCACCCTCAATAAACTCATGAACTGGACCTTTTTAAGACTACTCATTCTTTGAGCACCTTTATATTTGGTTCTTTGGCTAAGTCATACAGTCTCAAAGTTTTTGCTTGAGAGTAAGACTTCAGCTTGCATTTTGTATTAGTACCTCAACGAATAGAAACAATAGAGTGAATGGGGATTCACTAGACTGGTTTACAGCATGTGATCCAGGTAGTCCAACAATAGCTGTCTCATACCAGAAAGGCTGAGAATCATAAGTTGTTCAGTCCCAGAGACTAGCTATCTTAACAGTCCCAATCAGGCTCTGGAATCCTAGAGGATTCCTGCAGCCACTTGTCCTCAGTCTCCTTGGATTCCCAAAGATGTTGTTTCTAATACCTGTGAAGGAATGAAGCCTTAACAAATAGATGTACTTTCAGGGAAAGTGAGAGCAAGCAGGTAAAAAACAGTAATTTCTTCTTTCATGTCATTTATTTTTCTTGACTGCCCCAGAAGGCACCACCAAGATTTAGGGAGGGCCTTTCTAATTCAAATGATCTGATTACAAAAGTCCCTTATAGGAATGACCAGAAGCTTGGGTTTTAGTCGATTCCAGATGTAGCCAACTGTGCAACCACCATCAGCCATTGTATTATACTTAAATGGAGAATTTAGATCATTTAAAGTTTAGAATCTTAGTAGTGTTTGCTATAAACAAAGTGATTAGCTACCATGCATTGTAAAAGTAACTTTACCTTGTCTCCTAACATCTAAAAGGTCTATGGATAGAAAGACCTGTGTTTCTAATAGATCCTGCTCCAGTCCTACCCACAATAACATCTGTTGATACCAGTAGCTAAGAAAATGAATATGAAGGTCAGTCAGCAAGAGCCTGTGACCCAAGACATCACTCTTGTTGATGACCTCGTACTGGTCTCCAGAAAGATGCTACCCAAGTGCTGTGTGCTGAGAGCTCCTCACAGGAGTTACACTTATCATCATTCACCAAGAGCAGCCGCTAGCCTGTGGCCTCTACAGAATGATCACCAGTTGAGTGTAAAAACTTAAATTAGGTCGGAGTAATTAAAAAACAGCTGAACCATGGTGAAGAGCTGGCAAGCATAATTAAATCCTTTACAGGCCATCAAGCAGAGTGGCACTATGACTTTGGTAGAAATGTATCCTTTTTGCCTTTGGGGGTTCCTTTCATTAAAATAATATAAATGCCATTAAGCTGTTAAAGATATCATGCAATGATTGCTTTGGTGTGAAGACAAATCCAAGCAGGATTACATGTATTTCTTCCTTTTCTTTTTCAAAAATTAAAGAAATGAAAACATTTCTGTGCATCTCAAACTACTCTCCAGGCCTAGACTCTGTGCCTACTGTGACTAAAGGTTAAGTCAGCTCCAGGACAGGCTTATATAATCTCTTCACACATGACAGTCTGAGGCCCAAGCTCAGCCTTGGAAAGCTGACACTACGTTAAATATTTGGTCATTTATTTCTCAATGATCTTGGCCAATGCAACAAAATAATGAAGTCTTGAAGGGGCCCAATTAACATCTTTGTTTTTCCACATAAAGAAGATAAATTAAAAATGAAAATCAAAAGATTACCTTTGTTACCAACAGAACAATATTGGCTATTGTGGTTTTAATGAAAGTAGCTTTCATAGGCTCATAGCAAGTGGCACTATAGGGAGGGGTGGCCTTGTTGGAGTAGGTGGGGCCTTATAGAAAGAAGTGTGTCACTCTGGGTAGACTTTGGGGTTTCCAAGCCTAGTGGCCTTGTGGCACTCTCTCTTTTTGCTGGCTGCTAATCCAGATGTAGAACTCTCAGCTGCCTCTCCAGCACCATATCTGATGTGTGCCTTCATGCTACAATGACAAGAGACTAAAACTCTGAACTGTACTCCAGCCCCAGTGAAATGATTTCCTTTGTAAGAATTGCAGTGGTATGGTCTCTTCACAGCACTAAAACCCAACTTAGACAGCCCTTACATTTACTTGTAAGAATGACAGTAGCAACAGCAAGAGCAGGGGCTGTCTCTGACTCTGTTGCCTGCCTTTGGATCCTGTTTCCCTAGTTGGGCTGCATTGTCTGGCTTCAATGGGAGAGGATGTACCTAGTCTTGCAGTGACTTGTGCTCAAGTGTAGGAGGAATGGGGTAATGGGGTGATACCTAGATGGGGGGTCCCCCTTCTTCTTTGAGGCAATAATGGGGTGAATATCTACTCAAGAGGTACTAGGAAGAGAAGGGGCTAATATTGGAATGCAAAGTCAATTTAAAAAAATGAATTGCAGTAGCTCTTCTGAAACAAAGAGAGACACCCTATAGTAAATTCCACCTCCCTAGTGAGGAGCTATCTCCTAAGGAGTAAGACATAGGAAAAGCTACACCAGGCCCACACTTTCCTTCCAGCATTGCTCTATCAGAAAATTCACTTTGTATGACAAGCATCAAAAAGGGAAAGTAAATTTATGGTTGCAGAGTGCAAAATCTCAACGTGACTAATCCCAGTTATAAAATGCTACTATAAAATTCCACCAGGTCATTAAATCGTCCAAGAAAAGACAGACAGATGAGGGACTTTGCAAGGGACATGTGTAGGAGCAGTTCAGTTTGCTCAGTCTCTAGAGTTCAGGTTTGATTTTGTTTCTAAAGTTGATCTGTTTTTTTCACAGGATTTTAAAAGCAGTTTGACTGATCAGAATCTTTTTACTGTGTTTGCTGAAAGGGGTTTTCTAAATAGAGTTACCTACTGGAATTTTCAGTAGCAGAAGTCGATGTTGATTCTACAAAACAGTAATGGAGCATTTCCCCATCATTTTGCACTTCCTTTGCAATGGATTATTTTCTCTAAAATCTAAATTCTTAGCGAGGTCATAGTATATGGTGGCAAAAACGCTTGGTATAATAACCTTAAATGATATATAAATAAGAAATAGAATGAAAACGTCCCATCTCTCAGGATTTTGTAGCAGATGAAACAGATCCCTTACACTTTAACAAGGGTGACTGCGTTAAAAACGGTTAATGGTTTGCTCCCATTTTATAATATACAAGTCTATCTGTAGGGCAACATTAAACTAGACTTGTATTTACATGGACATATGTGTGTGTATCAGTTGCAAATCATTTTAAAATACATTCCTTTACTATTCTTAACACACTGAACAAGCATCTAATGGGCTAAATGCTGAATAAAATTAAAATACTGTTTAGTTGTTATTAGACTACATCATCTAAAAAATTGCTTTTAATTAATTGTGATTTTGGGTAGCAGTGCCAGCTACGAACCAATATTTCTCACTTTATGGTCTCTACAAATCAGACAGCATAGTCAGCATCTGAAAATACATTCGGAAAGGAGATAGCAAGATGACTGGAAAGCGAGCCAACAAGTAAAAACAAATGTTAATACACTGATAATGATATACAAATTAGAAAGCAAACAGCCACCTCTCCTCTTTCTTTCTAAATAATATTTCATATAAACATTCCATCATCTTACATCAATAAATATGATTTGATCGCATCTCATTTTCACTGTGTCACAAACCCACTGGATGTTTACATTATATGAGACATTAATCAAGGACCTTGGATCAGCTAGAGTTATCAAACCCAACAATTATACTGTTCAGTCTTAGGGTGACTTCCTCTGCTGACATTGCCTCTAAAGACAATCCTTGTTCCTGTTCCGGTCATATTTAGTTGGTCATGTGGTGAGACTTTATGGGGGTAGCATCTGACATTACCAGGCGACATAATTTCACTGCAACACCCCCCACCCCCCAGATATTATAGCTCTTTCAATCTTTCCTTCTCCTCTTCTGCAATGTTTCACTGGACTCTAGGAGCTGGACTCCTTTATAGATGTACTCATTGGGACAGGGCTCCAAAACCTTATACTTCATCCATTCTGGTTTTCTGTAGTGGTCTTTATCAGCTGTAAAGAGAAGTTTCCTTAACGAAGGGTGAAGAATACACTTATCTGTGGGTTTAAGGACAAATATTTACGGATTGTTAAGGATTATGCTGGTTTACTAAAGTAGTGGGTATTGATTCTTCTCTAATATCTATAACTCAATAGCACTGCGTAGTTAGCTAGCTTCCCAGTACCATAGCTTCCCTCCTGTTGAGAGGCTCTTAAATCCAATTCGAAGACTGATGGCTATGCCAAGCCAATCATGCCACAACCACACCCCCTTAGGGTTACTGTGCCATGTGGTTCATTGATGTGGTTCATAGGTGTCACAGCTTGGTAGGACTTTGGTTGATTTCTCCTGCTGGAGGCCAACCAAGGGCAACAGCATTAGGTTGTATGTTTGGGGAAAATCCTGGTCAACAATTCAAAAAATGGTTTCTTATGTATTGGATGCATTGGGTTTTTCATTAGGTGGTCTTTGGATCCTAGAGAGAGAATTTTTAGCCCAGATGAGAAAAGTTCATTAAATCTATATATGTATATTTATACGCTGAATTACATGCATAATAGATCATTTTAGGTAAACACTTAACAGTATGATTTCCTTTGGCTTTTTCAGAAATCCTTTCTGTTTTTCTTATCTTCCTCCCTTCTTGAGTTTACCTTCTTTCCCCTCCCTACAGAAGACCCCTTTACCCTTTCCCTATCAGATCGCTTGTACACTGCCTTTCCTCTTTAACCCCATCTCACCTTCTGTATTTATCTCCGTCTCTCTCCCTAAGAACCACCACGCTTCCCATTTCCCTCATCAGATTACTTGTACCCTGCTTGTCCTCTCTACTGCTCCCAAGCCCCCAGCCATTTAATCCTCCCATTTCACTTTCTTGGTTTCTACAAGCCATGTATTCATTGGAAAATTTGGAGCTAGGAGCCTCCAATGAGTAAAAACATGTTAAGTTTCTCTTTCAGGGTCTGGGTTATCTTCCTGGGTATGATGTTTTCTAGTTGCGTCATTATGTGCAAAGTTCAGGATTTCTTTTTTCTTTACAGCTCAACAGTATTCAGACAGGTTTTCTACAATTATTGAGGTTTGGCCTTTTGCTATGTATTATAATTCTAAGTGTGGGTCCCCATGACCTGGAGAAGAGTGAGTCTGCCCATAGACTCAAGTGAGCTGTGTGACCTTGACCCCAAGTTATTTCTGATTGGTGAATAGATGCTGACAGTCAATAGCTGAGCAGAAGAGATATAAGCAGATTTTCGGGTTCCCTGGCCTGGGGGACATCAGAGAGAACCACAAGTAGAAACAAGGGGAGAAGGAGGAAGTGAAAGTTGTCAGGGGTTAGGAGGCAAGAAATCATGACCCTGAGGGCTGGCCAATTGGAGTTAAGAGCAGCCCAGATAAAACATAGTGAGTAATAACTCAGGGTTATTGATAGGAAAGTAGATTCTAATAGCATCTGGCCAGCTCTTGTGCTATTTAAGGCTTATTATAAATATAAAGATTATGTGTGTCTATTTATCCGGGGAACTGAATGATCAAAGGCAGAGTTAAAACCCCAAATTGAGATTTAAAATTTCCACAGCATCCAACAGGCCATTACTTTCCCAGGGTTTTACAGCCTTTTGCTTCAGAGGTACTTTATCTACTGGAAACAGATTATTAGGTGTGTCTTCCACATACCTGTATGTGTTCAGTATATTTCATAGCATTTATTCTGGCCCTTATCAGCTGTAACAACAGACAAATTTTCTCTAAGTTACTCTATAATAATACTAGGTAGTGTGTGGGATGATCTTACACATTTTACATATAGATTTGTTCCATCTTACTACATATCTGGCTTCCTCGTTTTGTCTATAGCACTATGTAGCATTCCTTAGTATTTACACCTGTTTTATAATTTAGGCTGCTGCTTTGATTTTGATAACTTTACTCAGCTATAAACCTCAGTGGGGTAGAAAGTGTGTCTCACTTGCAGCACAGTAAGTTTTATTTATTAGAACCTTCCTTCACTGAATACAATGTGGCTACTTGAGAGGTTGAAAAATCAAATGTTTTAAGCACATCCAAAGACCATTCTGACTATAATTACTACATATTGCATTTCTTGGCTCTATTCTATTTGAGCCATGGTTTATTCCTGTTACATTCTCCATTTGTGACCTAAAAATGTTCATGATATGTGCTAGGCAATTCTTAAAGATCCTGCCTACATGGTGTATGAAAATTAATTGAATGGTTACAACTCAGAGGAATTTAACCAAACACCATTCCTCATTAACACCATTCATGGTTTACAACAGATGTTGTACAACTACGCATTTTGTTTAAGTGGAAATATTTGGAATTGTGGTATAAAAACACGTAACTTATGTAGAGCTTCCGTTCTGTTGAAAGAAAAGAAACAGGAATCAGACTAATTGTCTAATTAGTTCAGCAGCAAAGGTGTACCAACACTGGTGCTCCTGACTGCTATTTGGGGCCTGATTGACTTCATTTTTCCCTCCTTTCTAAAAATGTCCTACTTTATCAGCTTCGATAGATGTGAGCTGGGATCACGCGCTTTGAAAGTGACTAGCACAGAACACTTAAGGAGACGCAGTCCTGATAGACTGAACTGAAGGCCAACTGGCAAAAGGCTGCTACCCCTACCAAGCCAGAGACCCAGGAACCAGGGAGTGGTGGAGGAGGCGGGTCCCCCGGAGCAAAACCCAACCCTCGCGCCTGTTGCTGATTGGCGGGTTGGCTAAAAGCACCGCCTTCCAGCGCGTGCACGGCCGCGCGGTGGGCGTGTCCCAGTCGGTGGGAGCGGGTGCTCCCGTCGGAGAACCGGAAAGGGGCGGGGCGGCGGCGCTCGCTCTCGGGACGTGCGCACCGGGTGCGCGGGTGGGAGGGACTGGTCTGCCGCGGGAACCGGAGCCTGAAGTACTGGTGTCGGAGCCGGGGATCCCGAGGGAAGGCCGTCACGATGAACACCGTACTGTCGCGCGCGAATTCCCTGTTTGCCTTCTCGCTGAGCGTGATGGCGGCGCTCACCTTCGGCTGCTTCATCACCACCGCCTTCAAAGACAGGAGCGTCCCAGTGCGGCTGCACGTCTCGCGGATCATGCTGTGAGTGCGGCCGGCCCCGCCCGGGGCTGTGTGCTAGGTCTCCGAGGGCTTCACCGCGGGCAGTCCTCCCCGCGGATGCGCGTCCCGGTGGCCCTCGGAGCCCAGCCCTGCCCGATCGTCTTCCGAGTGGCCTGGGTCAGCGTTCCCCTTCCTTCCTGTTCTGCACGTCCCTGACCTACCCCGGCCAATGAGCGAGCAACACAACAGCACACCCACACCCGCGCTTCCGCCTGCCGCCTCCCCGCCTACGAGCGCGCATGGGGTCCCCAGCCATCCCCTCAGCCCTCTAGTGTGGGTTTTCACCCAGGCGCCTTGGTGGGTGGTTCTGATGTCGCGTCCAGCCACAGTTGGTTCTTTATGACAGTCCCTTAACACGTTTGGCTGTTCCTCCTTCTGGACACACAGCTTGCAGCAGCTGCCTTAAAATTAGGATGGAAAGGACGCACAGGAGCAGTTTAAACACCCCAGTCCCTTGTTATTTTTAATGTCATTCTTTAGCTAGCAGCCTGGATAAGTCTTCAGAGACATTAAAAATAGAATTTCGAAATGACTGTTCGTTTCCCTATCACCTGTTTTATTTATAGCATTTCCCTCCATTTTCTGTCACTTTTATCTTTCATGCAGTGGTTTTAGTTCTTGTCTGCTCTGTGTGTACTGTCTTCTATAATCTGCCCCGTTCTTTTAGCCTTGACTTACTTTTTTTTTTTTTGTCAGAATCACCAACAAGTGTCCCCTCTTACTCCTGCTGCTTCTTTTGATTTTTTCATTCCCCCTTCCCCACCCCCACCCCCACCCCACGTTTGTTAGGTACTGTTGGTGATTTAAATAGATGTGGTTTAGATACTGGTTCTACCATCACCTTGAGTTCTGTGGTGGCCTAGAAGAACTTGAAACATTAAACGTTGATGAGATCTTAAACAGCTTTCTTGTTCTTGAGTGTGTTAACATTTGTTGTAAGTGAAGAAAGTCACTGGAAGGACTGTTGTATGGATTTAAGATAATTGTGGAAAATACATCTTGGCCCTGATATATGCCATGTGTTTATAAACAGATGTTGCTTTCCAGATTGTCTTATGACCCCTTGCAGTTTTCAATCGCTTATTCTGCCTGCTCCTCATAGAGGATTTGCGTTTTCTTTTTCCTTTTTAGTTTTATTATTTTTCTCTTCCCTTGTTTTTTCTCAGAGCTTCTCGTTAGGCAGATGAAAACAGCTGCTGACTGCCTTCTCTTGTACTGAATTATATTTATTTTCACACAAAAGGTTACTCTTAAGTTTACTATTTCACTGTAAAGCTTAGGTTTGACTTCTGCACACAACGAGCCCTTCCTGTTTCAGGTTGTGTACACTTTGAGTGGTACTGTGAGGGATGGTAAAACTTTTATCTTTTACTTCTAGAAAAAATGTAGAAGACTTCACTGGCCCTAGAGAAAGAAGTGACCTGGGATTCATCACATTTGATATAACAGCTGATATCCTTCAAGAAAACATGGCATTTCCTTTTCTGTTCGTTTGAAATGAGATGTGAGTGTAGGAGTTTGGGGAAGAGTATCACTGTTGACGCCACCCCTGCCTGTGATTTATGTGCATATATCTTAATTCTTCATTTAAACATTAACTTGAGGATAGGAAAGAAAAAATACAGTTAAATCATTTTGGTTAAAGAAGGAAAAACTCAACAGAGCTCAGCCTGCCTAGAAATAGTCTATTTTTCAGTGTAAAATAATCCTTCATCTCTTAGGAAAGAAAACAAACATCAAGCCCATATGTTTAAAAAGACATTGCATCTGCAGGGGTTCCTTCAGAAGGCCATTTATGATGACTTATGTCAGTGTTTTATCACCTTTTGAGTCAGATGAGTCTTAATGAGGCTCCTTTAATCAGGAAGGATGAGTTACGTTCTCTTTACCTTGTGTTTCTGTCTTCACCAGATCGACATCTTAGCAACCTTAGTCTCCTTTCCGGCCACAGCTTATCAACCTCACAGTGTATTATTATTTTATTATTGGTTATGGAGACTGTTGCATAAAGCAACTGTCTGACAGGTTTACCTGCTGTTCATCCTTGAATTATTTGCAGTCTTTAATGAAGCAAATTATTGGTTTCAGTCATAGAGTAGGATTTAGTTTAAAATGTACCCTTTTTAGAAATACAGATTCCATCAGAAAAATCTTAAGATAAACATTACGTCTAAATTATCATGCCACTTTAAAAATCTTAGATTAGAAGGAGTTTAGACAGAGATAAAAGTAGTATTTTTTTATTCTAGAAAATCACATTAAGCCACTGGGAGTGTAACTCATTTGGTAGAGTTCTTGCCTAGTGTGCATATATAAATCCTGGTTTCTATCTCCAGCACTACATAAATCAGGCTTGTGGGCATGTCTGTAATCCCAGCACTCCAAAGGAAGGGACCAGATTGCAGGATCAAAACCTACTGGGTTTATACATTATCAATCTTATAGTGTGTTCAGAATTTCTTAATGTGCTCCTCATATTTAAAATTGTCCTTTTCTTTTGTAAAGAACTCCTGTCTCAATTCTGAACAATAACTGGTAGTGGGTATGCTTTAAAGCTAGCATTATAATAAGACTATTATGTATATACACATAACAGGCTATCAATATGAATGTACATATAAAATTAGTAATTTACAGATAATATTTAATAAAAATCCATGTTAGCTCACTTCTCAGTGTGGCTTAGTACTGTAGTTTCTTCTAGTACCTCTACAAGATGGGTGGGACCCTGATAGTGTTCCTTTACTGTTACTGAACCGTGCCCCCCCCACCCCAACACACACACACACATTGTGATCTGGACTGACCTGCACCTGCATCAACTTGTATAGAATGCTGGACTTGGTTAATATGAGCTCAGTGACCATGTGCATGTTGCTACTTTGAAAAGTGAAGACTGGTTCTGCTCTAGGGGCCCTCTGAAACTGTTTGTCTGTAAAAGACTAAGTCCTCATTCTTTTGGACTCAGTGGACCGAATTAAGTTTCAGTTTCTTATGCTTATTTTTTTAAATAAAGAAGTCAGCTAGTTACATTTACAGGAACAGGGAGGATGGTAATCTACACACACGCACAGACACCTTTGCAATGGGCTAGATTTTACAACATACACACACACATATATATATGTGTGTGTGTGTATGTATGTATATATATATATATGTATGTATACATATATATCATATACATATATATGTATATATACATACATACATATATGTATGTATGTATGTATGTATGTATATTGTATTAAAATTAGGGCTTTGGTACATTCCTGGACTATCTGTTCTGTTTTAATGCTCATGTTGTTTTAAGAATAAGGTCTGTTTGAAAGTTGTGTGCTGCTTTTCAGTGTTTAGAGTCCTTAATTTGTTTACATCTAGAGAATATATTTGATTGGAATGTTAAGCAGTTATTTCTTTATTTATCAGCAGAGTATTCAACAAAGAATAATGTAAGTATCTACCAAAATACCTTGTAATAGTTTCTTTTTAAACATTATTTCTTATAAAAAAATATAATTTTAAGAAGTTCCTTGTTGGAGCATCAGTTCTCTCCTACCTTAAGGATTCCACTGATTGCACCCCACACACTGAGTTGTATCACTGGCCAACGCAAGAATATGCATTTTTATATATTCAAAATATCTGACCTTCATAGCTTAGGTTTTTTTTTTTTTTAAATCAAGCTAATAGAGAGAAGGCTGTAGTGAGAAAGCTTTCTCCCCTGCAGTAGCCTGTTTAAGCTGTGTATGCCTTGTAGCTCTCTAGCATTATAGGGCTACAATGCACACGGTTACAGCAGACTATTGCTTAACTGCCTTAGCTTCTCTTACAGTGTTAATACTGAAAAGTATGGAGTGGCTTACTTAATACATCAAGTTGAGATATTCACAAATAAAACACTACCTCTACGTTGTTGTTGCCAAGAGCCATTCTGTTTTTAATCATTGCTGGTAAGTATGGTGATTTGAATAAGTATGTCCCCCACAGCCTCCTGTGTTTGAATGCTTGGCCTTAGAGAGTAGCACTACTAGGAGGTATGGCCTGATGGAGTAGGTGTGGCCTGGTTACAGGAAGTGTCACTGTGGAGGTGGGGCTTTGAGATCTCCTATGCTTAAGCTCTACACAGTCTCCTGCTACTTTTGGATTAAGATAAAGAACTTTCAGCTCCTCTAGAACCATGTCTGCCATCAGGTTGTCAAGCCTCTGAACCTGTAAGGCAGCCAGCCCCAGTTAAATGTTTTTCCTATAAGAGTTGCTTTGGTCATGGTGTTTCTTTACAGCAATGGAAACCCTAACTAAGTCAATGGATAATTTTTATTTACAGATGGATCTATATTTTTTATGACTTCTTTTAGTATTTAGCAGGCAGCATGTTAAACATCTTCATATACTAAGTTTTGGTTTATATTTTTTATGCTAGGTGTTCTGTTAAGACATCGGGCACACTGGAGTGAATGAACTTTAAAATCAAAACATTTTGAAGACAGCAGAAAAAGCTCTCCTTCAAAATAAGAGTTTTGATGTCTGCATTTAAAAATCATCAAAATATTTTAAAAATAGAAAAAGCTAATCTTCATAATAAGAGCAACTGCTGTACATAAACAATATTGAGCAAGTATCCAGAAGTTATGAGTATCAATGTTACTTTTGTGATGCGTATACTAAATTGTATTTATAAGTCTGCTTTACCTCAGTAAAAGCAGTAAGATAATAACTAGTTTGGAATTAAATTATTGGTTTGGTGAGTAATCAGTACACTTCCATGCAGTTGTTTGGCTGTTTGCTTACTTAGACTTTGATTTTGAAATGAGAATGGTCCTGACTAGTTATCTAATTACTTTCAATTGATACAGGCTCTGAACCAAGTTGTTCTTTGGGACAAAATCGTTTTGAGAGGTGATAATCCAAAGCTAATTTTGAAAGATATGAAGACAAAGTATTTCTTCTTTGATGATGGAAATGGCCTCAAGTGAGTGATATCTTGTCGTTTTTAACGTTTTTAAGTAACATTGGTGAAAGACTGATGAAATGTGTTTTTATTTTAAAGAAAAACACACTGTTCTTGAGGGAGTCGTAGCTCAGGGAGAGCATTGGCCTGACATGCTCAGGATCTGGTTCACCTTCCAGGACAGTGAAGAAAGGAAGAGGATAAAAATACTAGTACAGTAGTTTGGGAGAAAGATGTTTTTGTATTTTGAACTCAACTGAAAGACCGAGGAAAAAGAAACCTTGGCATCTGTCAGGGTAATCAGTTCTCTAGTGATGCTAAGATGCAGTAGTCACAATAAAAGCCCACAGCTGTTGTAGTTTGCCTTCTATTGCTATGATAAAACACCGGGAAACAAATCAGCTGGAGAATAGAGCCTTCATATAGGCTTACAGGTTACAGTTTATCATCAGAGGAAGCCAAGGAGAGAACTGAGGCAGACACTGTTGAGAAATGCCTCTTGTTAACTTCCTCAATTTGCTTTCGTATACACCCCAAACTACCTGTTCAAGGATGGCACCACCCACAGTGGGGTGAGCCGTTCCACATCAGTCATTAGTTATAAATGCCCCATAAGCTTGACTATCTGCCAGTCTAATGGGGGTCCTCAATTGAGGTTCCCTGTTCTGAGATCACTATATTCTGTGTCATATTGACAGAAGACTAACCCCTACAATAGCTGTTACTATTGGAGGTACAGAGACATGGGGTTTCTCATGTCTGGGGGGTCACCATGTTAAAGCTGTGCTCTGAACTCGAGTCAGGAGCTTGCATGAGGAAGTTTCTAGTGTTGCTTCTTTAAGCTACCCCCCTCCCAACTCCCCCAAATTCAGTTTACTCTTCAGAAGAAGAGGAAATCCGAATGATTGATGATTGGGATCGCAGGTCATTTTGACATTTTATGGTTTATAAGAAAAGATTTAGGAAAAGAACTAATTTGACCTAGCTATACCTTTGGACTTGCAAATAAAGAATTTGGATTATGATAGATTTTGATCTGCTGCAGTTTGCAACTCTAAATAATGGCAAAATTAGATTTCAAATTATTGCCTTTGGATTTCTAGCATGAGTCTCGTTCTCTCTTCATTATGTTGTATTCATGTAAGCTTTTTTTGTTGGTAATTAGCCACAGCTGTGAGTTTAGTCTGGTCATTTAGGCTACCCGTGATTTTAATGTTGATGTCTTGTAGCGCTATCTGTGGATTTCAAATGATATGAAAAAAATTGTTAGGCTTTGTCTACTAGAATCAGCTAGTTATAGATGAAGTATGTGGTCCTATAGCACTTGATTGAAATATTTCTTAAATGACAAGTTCTGCTAACCTATGTTTATTACATCTTTTTCTAGGGGCAACAGGAATGTCACTTTGACGCTATCCTGGAACGTTGTACCAAATGCTGGAATTCTACCTCTTGTGACAGGATCGGGACATGTATCTGTGCCATTTCCAGATACATACGAGATAACCAAGAGCTACTAAATTATTCTGAATTTGAAACATATTTTTATACATGTTGAATTGCATCTCATCTCTTCCCGGTTTCTTAATTGCTTTTTTTTTCTTTTTCTTTTTTTTTCTTTTTTTCTTTTCTTTGTTTTGCTGTAAGAGAGCCTCACATCAGAAGACACAGTTGAAGTGAAAGGTTCTGAGCTTCTTAAGCTTAGCTTTGTAAGCAGACAGACAGGAAAAGCCTCCCAGAGAAGAGTAGTCTGAAGAGCGAGGGAACTGCATAGGAAGACTCTGTCAGCAGTGTAGGTTTGAAACATTGATTTGCAGTATCTTATGGAACACAAAATGAGCATAAAGGGCTGTTAAAAGTTCAAGTGTCCTAAGAATTCTGAATTGTATGTTTTGTGTTCATGCAAGATGGTTGTGACTCACTCGTGGGCATTCTCTAGAATCTCTTAAGTGGGTGCTAGATGACTGGAAATGTTAATGTGGTTCTTTAAAGTCTAGTTTACAAATGAGCTGAGTGGCAGGGTTTTAATTCATTTGTTATAGAAATCCCCATCATGCTTGCTTTTCTTAGGTGAGTAGAGCTTTCTCCAAATAAAGAGTAAGAACCTGGTTGTATGCTGTAAAATCCAGCAGGCTCATTTTTAAGTTTCAACCCAAACAACTGTGTATCTTTCAGTGTGTTCAGAGTGCTTCTTTGTATATCTCTCTAAATTTTTAGCTTTGCCATGGAAAGTTGACAATGTTTGCATGGATTACTTCCTGAATTGAATTCGTCCCAGTGAACCTTGCCTCTGTGACTAACTAGTTTTTTTAGCTCCATATTTTAACAGTTGGAATAATAAGTCTTGTGCTTCTCCACCTACAGATTTCTCTCATGTGTTCCCTATTGTCTTGAGTGGTCCTAATGAGGTAGAGAGTGAAAATGTCAGCTCTTTGCAGGTGAAGAAACTGAAGCCCAGAATTTTACTGACTTGCACCAAATTAAAAAGCAAGCAGTGGACTTCTTTTATACCTCAGTTTACACATCGGTCACATTCGCTTAATTTCATTGTAGTTCATTACTCTCATTTTCCTTCTGGTAATGAGAGAGTATGAAACTAATTTTCTAGTAGCCAACAACTTACACAGTGATATTGTTTGTGTATATTCATTTTTACCCATGTTAAAATAACTATAGCTTTGTAAAATAATTTAGAGATTAAATACATTATATATGATTGAGTATATAATTATATTTGACATGAAATTTATATTCCTCATTGATAAATACCCTCAGAATTAGCATCTGCATTTTGGCTACTCTTAAATGTAAGAGTAGACACAAGGTACATCCTGCAGTAACCTAAAAGGGCTGTTTACTAGCAGTAGCATAAATTAGCATTTGTTCCGTTTACCTCATGTGTCTAGTGACATTCATTTTAACAGCTCTTGTATGTGGTGGTACAGGTCTTACAAATGCATGTGCATGAGGTTTTCTTACCAGCAGAAAGGTCAGAGGTGCACATTGAGATTGGCACTAGCACGTTCCTTAAACATTTCAGGGTCTCTGTTTCTTTGTCTATAAAATGACCCTTTACTACAGTAGAAATCTATGGAATGTTTTCTGTTCAGCAGATGGTGAACAGGAAACCACCATAGTGATCTGAAGTCAGAAAAGTGATTTGGAAAGATTAACACAGTTCATAAGGATCTGAGCTTCTGCTACATTTTACACCTACCTACAAAGTTGAGCTTTATACATTGTTCAGATACTAGATGTGTAAAATCTGCAAGTGTCAAAGCTTAGAGGATCTGGGTGTGGCCTAGCCAAGGAAGCCTTGACAAGCCTAGAGCATTAAAGCCACACCTCAATTCAGTTAACAGTTCATTATACTTTGTGATGATGTGTTGGTCCAGCACACACTAACTAGCACTGACATTGTCTAGAATTACTATGTATCTGAAAAGCCCAATTCATGAGTTTGGTAAAGAAAGCCCAGTGTGACAATGGCCTTTCCTTTTTACCAGACTAAGGGAGCTGCTCAGGATATGCGTGCTCTAGCATGCCACTAGCCCTGTTTCTCAGGAACCCAATTGCGTGCATGCATGGCCTTATCAATTTGTGGTGGTTTTGTAACCTACAAAGTTCGTATGTTTGATAAGCATCTCTAGTCTCAATGTTTTAGAGAAGTCTCATCAGATCTTTACAGAGCCTCAGGGCTTCAGAGTCTGAGCCCAGAGGTGATTCTATAAAAAGAAAATGATTGCAAGAATCTTAATAAACAGGTTTCAGTTAGAAATTAACTTGAAAATGTAGCACTCAGCATATCCTTCTCAGTCTTAACTAGAAGTCTTAAGTGTTTGCTTTGTGCCTGGTCATTGCATTTAGTGTCCTTCTGCTGAAAGGAAAATAACAGCTTCAGAAACTGTTGAGAATATAATTGGGAAACTGGTTGGTTCAGATTTCTTTTCTGGTTCTTCAGTGGTCTGGCCAGCCAATTATTTATATGAAGAATTGAGCTTTAAGGATCTAAAGCTTTGAAGGGGGCTGGTACAGGGGCTGGTTTCTGACCTTGTAGCTGTGACCTTTGATTGTAAGCAAACATCTGTCTATTTCAAAAGTTTTTCTCGCTTTCAGTAACAAGCCTGTGTACCTTACGTGAGACTGCCAGTGGTTCAAAGTTGTATGTTTTAAAAAGTTATTTCATAATTTTTATGAAATTTGAAAAGTTGTTTACTTAAAAAACAAATGCATAAGCAAATAATTCATAAAATGCTGAATATATATGTGCAAAAAATTTTCTTAACTACAATAAATATTCGACATTTTTCTAATAAAAATTTTTTTTCTGAGTAAAAATATGCATTTTAAGGACTTCCAGATTTATGCATTTTTTGTGAAGCTGCTGAACTAAAAAGAAAAGAAGCAGTGCACTTAAGATTTAAGGAGCGAGTGTGCAACAGGGCTTTGGGGGTTTATCATTCTACCAGGATGTTCCCAGAGGCTGTATGCTCCTGAACTAGACTGGAAGTCCTCAGAGGGCAGGCTGTCAGATTTGTGCTTGTATCTTGTCTAGTACTCTGCACAATGTCTTGCAATTGATAGGCCGGTGCCCAATAAATGATGAAGTGCTTGTGTCTAATGTGACCCAGATACAGGTTACACCTTGTACACTATCCCCTTTGTAAATACTGCTTTTTCCTCTTTTTCACTCTCCTGATTTCTCCTCCTTTCTATTCAAGCTCAGTTGGACTATTCAACAAAAGTAATTGGTGGTGTTGCTCTGGGTTCTGTCACTGCCCTGTCCCAGGTTTTCATAGTAAGAGGACTGACAATCATGACTTGTGACAAGGGTAATTAAGAAAATAATCCAAAGCCCTAAGTAACTCAAGTAAAATACTCATGTTCCAAGTCAAGTATTGCTCTGAAGAAATGAATCTCACTGTACAGCTCTTTGAAAGCTCAGTGTATTTCCTGAGCCTCAGGTCCTAAGCATATTAACTCCAGTTTGACCCAGATAACAGCACTGAACCTACTGAGGTCTGGTACTTCTCAATTCTGCATCTGAAGAGAAGAATTTCTCAGAGGGAACATATGTCAGTAAACTTATACATACACATATACACGCACACCCCTTGATCCATCAAAACTGTCCAGGTTTGGTCTGTAACTATGTATTATAATGCTAAGTACTTGTCCTAGTTATCTCAGGGATGAGAGAATTCTCAGGTACACCAAGTGATGATATGTGACTTTGCTCCTTAATTTAAAGCTATTGATTGAATAAAGATGCCAACGGCCTATAGCTGGGCAGAAGAGACGTAGGGGATTGTTTTGGTTCCTGGCCTTGGGGTCTGAGGTAGGACCACAAGAGAGGAGAAAAAGGGGAGAGAGGAGAATACACCATGGGTAGGTGAGTCCTGAAAACATGGCCATGAGGGCTGGCCAGTTGGAGTTAAGAACTACCCAGATGGCACATGACAAGTTATAACTCCAAGTTATTGATGAGGAACTAATTCAAATACCTTAGAGGGTAGATATCTGCCCAGCCCTAGCACTTTAAAGCGTATAAATAGAAATGTTTTGTGTCTTTTATCTGCGAACTGAATGATCTAAGGCAGGCTAGAAACCCCTGATTGATAGTAAATATTCATGTAACACAAAATGAGTTTAGAAGATTTTAATCTCTTCTAATGAGTAATAAGAGACTTCCTTCAGACTGTCTTGGGTTTTCTTGTTGCTGGTTTTTTTTTTTTTTTAACCTTCCCTAGAATCTCTTGTGCTAGAACATTCTTTGCTCCTTGTAAGTTTTGCTTCACACATTCTTATCCACTTACTTTTTCCTGGAAAAGCGTTAAAGCAAAAATTCTGTTTTCGATGCTGTTGTCGACATGTGACCACTGCTTACCCCTCTATGGGAACTTGATTATTCATATATGTAAAGACGCCAATTCTATGCCCTCGTTTTACACCACTTACCTGTGAGTATTTGGAAGTAGGTGTTTCAGAGTTGGAAACAGAGATGCCGATTACAATTAAACATCTGAGACACAAAATCCAGCATATTCCCCTGCTTGGGGCTTAAAATGGCTGCAACTTCCCTAGATAATGACTTAATAAAAGGAATGGGAAAGAATTTACTGGCCATGGTGAGGAAGAAAGTTCTGGAGTGCAGTGTAGATCTCAGCCAAAGTATGGTGGGAGTTGGACTTTTCCCAGTGGGTGTCTCCTGGGTTAATTAGTAAAGTAGGTTTTTTTGTTTTGTCCTTCCACTCTTTCGTGGCTGCCATTTCCTTACCGTCCCCCTGGCTAGAGTAAGTAGAGTGCAGAGAGAGACAAACTCAGAACTGCTACCTCCTCTTGGCTGCTCTCTGCTCAATGTTGGAGAGCCCAGTTCTGAGTAAACACAAAGCCCCATGATAGCTAACATCAGCATTCCATTAGCTGTAGTGAATTAGCTCTTCGCTTGTGTAGTAGCTGCTGTGGTTATTCACGCATCTTCCTACAAGATGTGAGGAAGGGCTTTTTTTTTTTTTTTTTTGGTTTTTGTTGTTTGGCATGGGGAACTGTTGCCTAAAGATTTACATTCTTTCACTTCAAATCTACATGAATTTTGAATTAGGTGAAGGTTTCAAGAAAAAATTCACCGAGGCTTGGCATCTAGCGTTATAGCACCATCGTATTCCAGGGGTAAATGGATTACATAGCCCAGTTTTGATGGAAGCAGCACATCTGGAGTAGTCTTGACCTTCACAGTCACTTCTCAGAAACAACTTTACCACAGGCAGGAAGCCTAACTTTTCACGGAGCTCAGATTCTCAACAGTTCATCATGTTAGGACTCCTAACCATAAAACTATTGTCCTTGCTATTTCACAAATATAATTTTCCTAGTCTTATGAATCATAATGTAAATCTCTGTGTTTTCCCGTTGTCCTAGGCAGCCCCTGTTAAAGGATTGTTAGACCCCCAAATGTGTCAAAGGTCAAGAGCCAATGGTCTTTCTGTTTATGCTCACCAGCTGAAACTGGCCAGCAGGGAACAACCAGTTGTCACAAATGGTTTTGTTTGTGTGTTTGCGCACATTCATTTGTAGGCATTGAGGATTTTCTGATGGTGAGTTAAGCAGCCTGACAGACTCAAGCTTTGTAACAAGCCTTGTAGCTATTATGATATCCAGAGATTGAAAAAAAAAAAAAGGTTCTTTTGTTTGTTTTGATTTTTGGTTTGGTTTTCCCCAGTTTGTGTTTTGACCCTCTATTTGGTGCTATTTATGAAACTCAGTACAGTTTTAACGTGTAAATGATTCTTATCGGAAGTCTGCTCAAAATTGTTTGACAGGATTATTCTCGAACTGCTGACAATCTCCAGACTTGGAAGAGAGGAGTGGGATTTAGATAATTACAGGGAATCTGAACCCCCACCCCCAGAAAGCATGAGAGCTTCTGTCCCCATAGCTGTGATATAAGAAGCATAAGATTTGTTTCACTGAGCACACTACCAAACCACATGGACCTTCCTTAATGTCAGTTGCCTTGCTAGCTTCAAACTTGGCAAATGTCTGGCTGAATCATTACTTTATTATTTTGTAGTACAATTACTTATAGCTCTTGTACGTGTGTGTGTGTGTGTGTACAGATGTATATACCTATGTATATATACAGCCCTTAGGACATTTAAATACCTGTTTGTTGTGTGACTTAATAAAAGGTAAGGAAATGAAAGTGCATTTCGGAAATTTTATTGGTAATTGACCTTAGCTATCCCTGGGAGATTTATTTTCAAGGACTCTGAAGACATCAGAATCCTCGGGTACAATGGTGTAGTGTTTGCATATAATACATATGTAAGCTTCCTTATACTTTAAATTATCTCTTGATTACCTATGATGCCTTATGCAATGCAAATGCTATGTAAAATTTTGAGCTATTTAAGGGTGAGAAAAGAGAGTTTATGCTTGTTTGGAACAGACACAGTCCTAATGACATAGCTCAGGGCAGCACCAGTTGAACTTCAAATATTTTTGACACACTTGAGTGGATCTGCAGATGTGGAAACTTGATTTGGTTGGCTGAGTATAATGGTTTGTCCCTCACTCTCTGTACTTTCTAAAAAGTTACAGTTCTTATTTGGAAAATGCCTCACCAGTGCAGATACTGGCTGGCTCGACCCCACGCACGTGTTCACATACACACACACACACACACACACACACACACACACACACACACAGCAAGACAGTCAGAGATACAGGGAAAGTGCCAGACACTACGGTTTGCATTTTTTTGTTGTTGTTGTTTTGTTTTTTTAATTTTATTTTTTGCCAATCTGCTTTTATACCATTTTAATTACATGCAAGTATTAAGGTCAGTTCTACGTTGAGGAACTAGCAATACAGTAGATGCAAGTAGTCAAGGAACAAGCAATACAATAAACACAAATAGTCAAAGAGCAAGCAAGGCAAGTCCTGTGATCATTTTTTTTCCCTAAGGGCTTATCAGGATGACCAAATTATCTGAGCCTACTTCTCTGTCCTAGCCCAAAGTCATCTTCATGCCAGATGCCTACTTCTTTGTTCTAGCCTGAGATTTAGATTCCTGCCTGAAATTACTTCTTTGTTCTACCCTGTCAGATTTCTGCCTGAAGCCCACTTCCTTGTCTTTGGCCAATGTCAGATTCCTGCCAAGCAGCCCCAAAAGCTCTTCACATCTCCCCCTTTTTTATTTCATAAACAAGACTGAGCCTGTCTTCTGTCATTCTGACAAGAATGCCTTCCTTACCCGTTGTGGAATATGCATTATCAAAAGCAATGCACTGCTGTCTTAGGTTGGTAAGTTTCTGTGCAGACTCTTATCCGTCCTTGGCTTGCCTGCCTCTTAAATTAATAACTCTGTTTGGGAGTCCATTTTCAGTTTCAAGCCATGTACTTTGGCTGCCAACATGTTGATATTGTTAAAGACAAGCTTTAACATGATGGGCAGGAATAAAAGTATTCCCAGAACAAAAAGGGCTAGCCTGATCAAGCTATATATGCCATTCTTGAAGCTTGACAAAAATGGAAATACTGACCTTAGGCCATGGATAATTTTATCAGCAGTATCTGCAGCATCAACACTCAGCATTCGTTAAATTCATAATCTTACTATGCAAAGTTAAAACATCCAGAGAGTTGTTAGAATTATGCCAAATACCCTGCAAGTATCTTTAAACTATTTCCTAGTTATAATGACTACAACTGTAAATTTTAGAACTAGCATGAATCCAATGGTATTTGGCATGACACTTGAGATGACTCCTTACTCTTAAACTCTGAACCTCCTTTCAATAATTTAAATAGGATAAAGAGCATCAATCCATTGTTCCAAATGCCTATTTAAATCCTCTTGTATATTCAACACATTAGTAACTTTTTTTTTGCTAAATGATTAACAAAAGTAGCTGTGTTAACTTCTTGTGTCAAAGCAATTGCAAAAGCAGTGGTGCTAGCAATTAATGTAATTAAAGCTGTTATACCAGCAATAATCAAGCCCCATTGCTACCCTCTTGCTTCTGCTTAAAGCCTGACTCACTTCTTCCAGTACTTGCAAGTTTTTTTTTTTTTTCAGAATATCAAGGTTCTGTAATACTTAGGGCAATAAAACAAAAGCTGGTTGATAGACCCCCATAACAGACATGCCAGGTTTCAGTCACAATTAGAAAGTATACTATCAATGCAACTTACATTAAATACTATAGAAGAAACAATAGTAATTTTAACTTGACAAAAGTGCCTCAGTGCATGCACTAACACGTGTTTGAGATCCAGATCCTGGCCCAACTTTATCTCTTGCTAACATAACATCATAGAGAACTGCAGCTAACTTCCAAATATAATGACAGCGTTCCTGTGTGGAGATGAGGGTCTGAGAATGGAGACTCATCTTGAAGCTGATGGACCAGAGGCCTGGAGTAAGCAGTGCAAACAAGACAGACCCTTTGTCCAGGGGGTGGGACAAAATCTGACTTTTGAGCAGTCTCTGCTTACCTGCACTCAAGTGTCCTTACACATACACTCATACATATGTACGGCATATGCAAACACACACATACAAAATAAGTTGTTTTAACTTAGCCTGGGCAATAAGTGCTTAACTTGAAATAAAGAATTCTTTCCATTTGAAGCAGATTAGTCGAAGAACAAATTCTTAGAAAGGTAATTAACATGATGGATAGAAGAAATATAAAATATGAGGCATTTACATGTAGTTTAATGAATAATTCGAAATATGTATCTATTGCTGCTGTTTACATCAATAATTAGAGCGACACCACTCCCTCTTGGTCTCATTTTCCACGTTGTAAGAGTTATAGCTCTGAGGGGAAAGGTATCCTGGAAGTCAGGAACCAAGGAATAACACAAAGTCACACCACACAACAAACCTCACCCAAGAGATTTATAGGGAAAAACACAGAAAGGGTTAGCTGACTCTGGGTAAGAAGCAGGAGACCGATTTTATAGAGAGTTGGGGGAGGAAGCCTGAGATTAGTTAGATTTTATGGCCTCATCTTGGGCTTTTTAACATTAGGATGGAGCTTGGTCTATAGGGACCTGAAGTGCTGGGGACTCTGGTACAGTGTTCTGTGGGCTGAGGCTAGTGGTTGGAGGTCTTCGGAGGTGGGGTGTGGCCACTCAAGTGCTTCAAGGGGCTGAGCCTAGTCTTTAAAGTATTCTGGGGGCGTGGCCTGGTCGGAGGTCAGTAGGGACAGAGACTGCCCACTAGCATGCCTCAAGGGGCACACATACATCTTCTCAATCACCTCTTCGCCCACCCTGCCTTCACGTTTGCGGGCATTAATTTTCAAATTTACTTAAAAATTTTCTACCAATGTTACATCTGATTTGTCATTTTCCCACCATTCTGATTCATTGAAATCGCTCAGTAGTCCGTGAAAACAGACACGTGTTTCTTGCATCAAGGAGGGTTGATGTAGGCTAAATACCACTTGTTGTCATTTCATAGTCCAAGTTGGAAAACAACGTTTCTTTTGGTATACAAAATTGATGGAAGTTGTGGCCCTTCTAATGTGACAGGCATCATTCCTATCATTCCTATGTATTTATTGGCCCAGGCATATCACACAAATAAAAGTCAGTGTATTACAGTTACTAATTCTACAGGGAAATACTACGGGTTACATGGCACTAGATAATCCTCTTATAAAGATGGGGAGAGGGGAGAGAGTTCTTTGCAGTGTGATATAATTCATCATACATTTGTGGTGTAGTTTAGTTTCAGCCGGTTATGGATATGTTAATCTTTACCATAGAAATATTGTTGGGTCTTGCTGTTTCAACTGAACACTAAATGTAAATACTTGATTTATGTCTTTTGTACTGATCTGTAATTTGTTATACTGTTGCTGTGTGTTAAGTAATCATCCCTGGCAATCCATCCATCGGAAGCTGACTTAGATGGATCAACAGATCACGTCAGTGACAGTTCTAATGGGGGAGGACCAGCTGATGAGATGATAAAGAAGACAGAAAGTCTGGGGTCTTGCACAAGCTATAGCTTATCTTTTCTTTCAGTTTCTTTTTAAAATTATTACTGGATATTTTATTTACATTTCAGATGTTATCCCCTTTCCCCATTTCCCCCACCACCCAGAAATCCTCTATCTCATCCCCTCTTCTCCTGCTTCTATGAAGATGTCCCCCCATCCACCCACTCCCATTTCCCTGCTCTCGAATTCCCCCACACTGGGGCATCCAGCCTTCACTGGACCAAGGACTTCCTCTCCCACCTATGCTCCACAAGGCTATCCTCCCTTACATATACATCTGGAGCCATGGGTCCCTCCCTATGTGCTCCCAGGCTGGTGGTTTAGACCCTGGGAGCTCTGGGTTGGTTGGTATTGTTGCTCTCCCCATGGGGCTGCAAACCCCTTCAGTTCCTTCAGTCTTCTCTCTATTTTCTCTACTGGGAACCCCATGATCAGTTCAATGGTTAGCTGTGAGCATCTGCTTTTGTATATGTCAGGTTCTGGCAGACCTCTAAAGAGACAGCTATATCAGGCTCCTGTTAGCATGTACTTCCTGGCATCTATATCAGCGTCTGCCTTTGGTAACTGCACATAGAATAGATACCTAGGTGGAGCAGTCTCTGCATAGCCCCTCCTTCAATTTCTGTCCTACAAGCTATATCTTATGCCAAGCAAATTTATTAAGAAATACAACATCGTATATACAGTTTTCAAGTCAGTAGAAATCTAACATACAATGGGATGAATCAGCAGGAAGCTAAGCCAGCAATGTTGCACAAAGGGAACACAGGTTATCTTAAGTGGCCCATAAACTGAGCACATAGCAATCTTGAGACATAACCATAGCACACTAGGGTGGTAAGAATTCTCAGGATGAAGCCACATCTCCAAGGTCCTGGCCCAGGCGATAGCTGGACTTCCCATGCAATTTCCTGGTTTTAGACAAGGAATTCTGTTCCTTCTCCCATACACCAGGGCCTCAGGGAAAACCTCAAATCAGCATAGTCCTCAAGTAGCCATGTGTAGTAGGCCTGTCCTACTGATGGGCATTAACTGAACATTCTGGTGACAGTGACTGGATATCAGTGTTTGCTTCTGTTAGGAAAGGAAGTTCTAGCTGGTTTTGTCAAAGGAAGTGACACAAGCTATGATTTATTTATTAGGCTCTGTGCAATTACAAAATATTTTATCCAGGTTGTGATGATAAAGAGGACATTCAGGTCTACAGCATCATGTCTCAAAGGAAGGAAGGATGCTATTTACAGAGGCAGGCCAGCAAGAAAACCATAAATAGGTGACATACAGATGTTCAGATTTAATTGGGTTACAAGAGGTTGTAACTCATGCTTATTCCTGTCTAGCTTCAAAGGAAGTGACACAAACTATGATTTATTTATTAGGCTCTGTGCAATTACTATGGGATTACCCTTAATCTAATTCTCTAATGCTAGACTGGCTACTTCCCCAGCTGTACACTCCAAATACTGGCTGTTTGAATTTTCCTGGGTTATTTCTGCTCCAGCAGTCTGGTGTCCTAGGGAGGCATTTCATGTGCTGCTGGTCTATCATGACTAATGGAGACCTCCTGTTCTGTCTGTTTCCTCCTCCGCTGCCCTTGTGGTCCCTACCTGTGACCCACTAGCCCAGTAGCTCAAACTGCACCTCTCTCTATTCTCCCCAGTATTGGCTGTAGCCATTTTTATTTAATTAATGGTTTTAAATTGGGGAGTAAGGCTTGCATAAGAAAGGCTGATATACATGTCATTTGCTTGTCTTGGGGCAACCAGATCTTGGGGTACAGAATTTCATATATCAATACACAACTAGCACCAGACCAACCCTCAATAGAGGGTTAGTGATATTCTGCAGAAGGTTTATAAATTTAACTGTTCCTTGGAATGTAAGAGGTGAGGAGTTTTAAACCATTGCCTTTTTTCAAGTGCACAGAACTCCAAAGCTATTTGACACTGTCACTGCTGTCAGCAAAACGAGGCAAACATCAGACTCTATAGTGTAGAAAGGCCATAGTTAATATCCAGAATGTGGCAACGGTGTAGGAGATCCATCACAATGTAAAATGTCTTATTAAACCTAATCAGAAGATCAAGGTCCTATAGAGATGGACAGTTTCACCTCAAGTACTTTATGTCTTTCAACTTCAAGAGTTGTATTATACAGACCTCTGGATTTTTATACTTGCTTATAATCATAAATTAAATATTTATCAAATTGGGATCTAGCTCACCAGGAGGCTTCAAGGCCTGACATTATTAATGATGCTATGGTGTGCTTACAAACAGGACCTTAGCATACTGGCCCTCTAAGACCCAACAAGCAGCTGAAAGATTCAGATGTAGATATACTTATACCCAATCAAGGGACAGAAGCTGCTGACCCCGGTGTTTGAATTAGGGAAAATCTGGAGGAAGCTGAGGAGGAAGATGACCCCATAGAAAGACCAGCAGTCTCAACTAGCTTAGATCTAACCTGGATCCCTAAAATCTCTCAGACACTGAGCCACTAACCAAGCAACATATACCAGCCCCAACATACATACAGCAGAGGACTGCCTGGTCTGGCCTTAGTGAGAGAAGATGCACCTAACCCTTGAGAGACTTGATGCCTCAGGGAGTGGGGAGGTCTGGTGGGGTGGAGTGAGGTGGGGACATACTCTTGGAGACAGGGGAGGAGGAATGAGATGAGGAACTGTCAGAGGGTGTACCAGGAGGGAGATAATGACTGGACTGTAAAGATTAAAGAATAATTTTTAAAACATTAAAATATTTACTCAGCCTTTTTCTCTTTATATCCATAGTTTAACATTTTATATTTAATGTGTAATGGCTGAAAGAGGAAGGGAGGAAGTAAGGGTGAAAGAAGGGATCATCCGTGGGCAAGTCCTGTGCTTCATCTCCTCCTGAGGTAGTTGTGTTCCATCTAGAAAAAGAGACCCAAAAGTCTCCATGGGACCTGGGAGTGACAGTAGGATTCCTTTAGTACTTTCCTATTCCCACGACGACTACTACTGCATTACAGTTTCATAAAATAATACTTGGACTTGGCAGTTCTATTAATTCATTTGTCTTACATAGAGGACATTGTTTATTGTCCCATAGTCAATCCATTTCAAGATCCTTGAGAAAAAGCAGCCAGCTCAGACTTGAAATCACAATTGAAAATTAGAAGCCTAACAAAACTCCGAATTTCGTTTTTCAAATTACTAGCTGTGCATTATGGGAGAGGTGACTCTGTATGCAGCACGATTCCTCATAGCTATATTGAGATTTATTCAGTCAACAAACAATGAGTGCTGTTTGCTTAGTACACTGCTTGCTAAGTAGAGACGGAACAATAGGATCTTGGGGTGGATTTTCCTCTTGTGGGACTTAGGTATCTAACCTACACACACACACACACACACACACACACACACACACAATCAAAGAACACTTGGTGTAAAAAATGTAAAAATAACCAAGGCAAAGGGATAATGAAGTGTGGTGAGGCAGGTGAGAACAGGTAACTTAGCAACCTCTGCTAAGCTTAAGCTCCACACCTACTCCCTTGCCAGCAAAGCACTTAGCAACCTGGAACCCACCTCCATTAAACTGCATCCACACCCTTCTTTAAATAAAGGCTTACAGTTCCGCTCACTCACAGCACCCTAGCAATCGTTAGCACACTGCTCTGCCTCTTTATGGTCAAATCCATGTGAGCGCATATCCAGGATCAAGGGGCAATGCACCAATGTTCTATCCTGGACTGGCTTAAGCCTCCCTCATGCATAGTAAGGGAAACTGTATCCTTCGAGTGAACATTTAAAGGAAAATCCCATATTTTCCACCTTGTGCCTCTATGTAATTGAAGATGTATGCATTATGGATAAAAGGGCATGCACAGTGAGCAAAGGATTACATTGCCTAAGCCTGTCTATCAGTCAAGACACAAGGCCACCCACCCTCTGGCCTCAGTGAGGCTCAACCTTCCTAATGCTGTGACCCTTTAATACAGTTCTTCATGGTATGATGACCTGCGACCTTAAAATTACTTTATGGTTACTTCATAATTGTAAATTTTGGTACTCCAATGAATTGCAATGTAAATATCTGATATGCAGGATATTGAATATGCAACCCCAAAAGGATAGCGAACTCCAGGTTCAGAAACATGGTTGTAGGGTTCTCCTCTAAGAGCTGTGAGTTTACTAGCCTGGCTAGTTTGTTAGATTCCCAGGATTTCTCTATTTAGGAGTGTGTATGTGTGTGTGTGTGTGTGTGTGTGATGGTGTGTATGTAACAGTAAAAAAATAGGGAAGCCATAAGTTTGAAAGACAGCAAGGGGTGGTAGATGGCAGGATTTGGACCGGGGAGGGGATAAAGAGGGACATGATGTAACTATAAGCTAAACAGAAGAAAAAAGAAAGAAAGAGGAAAGAGGGAGGGAAGAGGAGAACGCTTGAAATGGCAGCCCACTGCTATTAAGTCTCCCTCAGCACATGTAGAATTCTTGTTGTGTGTCTGTCCTCTACTTTTGCTTTGCTCAGAAATGAAACTTGCCACTGCTTTGCTATTTGCGTGCATGTGTTCGTTCAGTCCTTCAAATATGACACCAAGAACATGGACACCAAGTCAAGACAACACCCACTGGCAACACTGTAAATACTATTTTAAATCAAGCAGTGGGGCTGGCAAGATGGTTTGGCAGGTTAAAGGCACTTACTGATCAGCCTGGTGACCTATGTTGGGTTCCCAGGGCAAACATAGTGGAAAGAAAGAACTAATTCCTGTGGGTTATCCTCTGATCTTTTTATGCAAATACACACATGGGCACAGTTAATAATATGGGTTAATTTCACAGGTGATACCTGGAGAATATAGTGTGTGTGTGTGTGTGTGTGTGTGTGTGTGTGTGTGTATAAAACATTGCCATAGACGGAAGTGAGTTTTCAACATTTGGTTTTCCTAATTTGTTTGGTTTCAAATTTTGTTTCTTTACTTAAAAAAGTACCCAGCCATTATGACTTGGACTCTTGTATTCTATTTTATTTCAAAGACCTGGAAATACTTAACACAAACCAGGAACACTGTACAAAGTTGGGCGAGATTCTCTGAGCCCTCATCTTTTCTACAAAGGCTCGTTTGCTCATAGCTTGTCATTTGGCGCTCTCTGGTGGTTTTAGCTGGTGGAAACAACACCCAGTATTTTCCATACAATGTAGAAGCATGTATATTATCCTCCCCTTTCTCTCTCTGCTCTCTTTCTCTCTCTCTTCCCTCTAGCACTGATTTCTCTATACCCCTGTCTAAAATGAACAATTTTCATCCCGAAAAACAAATGCACATATGTGATGGATAGTTTTGTATCAACCTGACCCAAGCAAAAGTCAACAGAGAGGAGGAAAACTTAATTATTAAAATGACTCTATATAATTGAGATGCCAGCAAGCTTGTAGGGTATTTTCTTAAGTAGTGATTGGTGGGGGATGGCCCAGCCCATTGGAGGTGGTGCCATCTAGGGGATTATGGTTCTGTGTTCTATGAGAAAGTAGACTGAGTAAGCCATTGGGGGCAAGTCTGTAAAATCCTTCCACAATCTCTGCCACAGGACCTGTGTTCTTTAAGTTCCTGTCCTGACTTTCTTTGATGATGAACAATGATATAGAAGTATAAACCAAATAAGCCCTTTCTTCCTCAAGTTGCTTGTGTCATGGTGTTTCATCACAGCAATAGTGAGTGTGTATGTACACGCACCCATATGCACACATGTGCAGAATTTAATTAAAAACATTAAATGAAAGGGCTCGAGGGATGGCTCTGTGTTTGCAGGCACCTGCAGTCCTGACACTTAGAAAGTAAAGGCAGGAGATGAGAATTCGAGGCCAGTGGAGCTGCAGGAGCCCTTGTTTAAACCCTAAGGGGCATCACTGAGAAAAGAAGGCCCTGGAAATAGAAAACAGTACAGTAAGAAAGGATGGTAAGATATGTCGACATTGAGGTTTATACTTCCTGTCACTTCTTACTCTCTGCCTTTTCTTGTCCTTAGATTTTATGTGTCTTTTTTTTAAAAAAATCATTTCATTATTTTTCATGTGTGAGTGTTTTTTCCTGCATGTATTTCTGTGTGCTACTTGTGTGCTGAGCCCATGGAGGCCATATGAGGGCATCAGATTTCCTGGAACTGGAGGTACAAATGGTTGTGAATGGCCCCATGGGTGCTGGGAATTGAACCAGGGTGCTCTGAAAGAGCAGCCAGTGTTCTTAACCACTGACCCACTTCTTCAGCCTTAGATATCTCTTTAAAGACAGCATTAAGCTACATTAAAAAACTACGACCAGATAGATTACTCTTTTTAATTGGTGATTACCAAAATATGTGGACATATTTGCTCCTGCTCCCTCTGAGTTTGGTATATAATATGTTTCTGTGCTTATTTTTCTTCCATATTTTATTTTGAATTAGGAAACTTCTACTTATTTCTTATTATGTATTCATTCATCAATTTAAAAGTCTTAGTGTTAAGCGTGATACGTTAACCGCAGGTGTGACAGATTCATGAATTTGCTAGCGGCTTTTAATGCTTAAGGGTTAAAAGAATTCAGAACATAGGCATCATGCCCTGTTGTTTTTTGTCCTGTTTTGTCCAGCGGCTGTATTCTAAGTGCCTAAGCCGTCCCAGCAGTTTAACCCTTACATTGTTTTTGCCACAGTCATGTGCTCATTATCTGCTCATTATCTGCTCAGATTCCTTGTTTATGTCTGTCTTTCGCCTTCTCTTTCAGCTCCTGAGAATGTCTCTGTTAGCCCAATCATTGCCTTATTCTGCTATTCCATGACTATTGCTAAGGTCTTTTCTCTCTCAAGTTGTATTTCTTGATTTAATGAAGTAAATTCTTTTTGTGAATTCTGAAGACATCTCATTGTCTCTTCAACTCTCGCCACTCTCCTCTCTTTTTGATCTTATAAAATTCTGAGTAAAGGAATTGGGTTTAAGATGTGGGCTT